>NW_025745956.1:75639-183562 GCF_021184085.1 Oncorhynchus gorbuscha | reverse complement strand
CAAGTCCATGAACAAAGGAGGCAATTGATACTACAAAATCAATTTGCTCGTACTTTCTCTGGCCAAAGAAAAGCAGTGTAAGAGCTGAATGGTAACAGGCATTAATGCTGTGATACAGAATGGCCTGCAGTATACCAGTACACCTCCAGGGTGCTTTACTGTGCCATATAGCAGTCAGCAGGGCCATTTTTGTCCCAATATTCATCTCATTCCAGAATTTTGTCAGGAAATGTTTTGTAACTGCAGTGATACATGGTGGGAATTGTAGTTTGGCCCACATCCTCTCCTCAGAGCCTGGGATCTGAAGGTGTAGTGGTTGCGGCATGACAGATGCAGCATGCCTCAGATAGCCCTGCTATCAGCTGCTTAATGTACAGTACACCCAGCCACACTACACTGACCCCCCTCCCCACACACACATCACTACACTCCCCTCTCTCCTACCCAGCCAGAGCCCCCTCAGCCTCGGTCTTGACATAGCCACGGCTATTTCTGTTCCACAGACTGATAGCTCCAACTGCAGATCATTGATTTTACGGGAAGCCCTGTTTACGGACTGAGTGCCATCGACCTGAGGTGACTTTTTGCCTCCTGAAGTAGGAGCAGCACTGGAGCATCCTTGTGTCTGGGAGGAGGAGGAGAGGTGTTTATACAAAGACAAACACTGGCCTGATTTGAAACACTTTGATGTACTGTGTTAGGAATCATACTTAATTAGCATTGTAACATATTTTGTTAATTGTGTAAAAACTAATTGGCCTAGATGTTAGTACTGTATATAGTAGAGAAAATTGGTCTGGGGGTGATGGGGACAGCCGTTGTAAGGCCGAGGAGGAGAGAAGCAGCCTGTGCCTCAATGTAGTCCCTTACGAAGATCCCACCATCTAAGGCTTAGGGTTAAGGGTAATACAGGGGCCTTATGTTGGGCATTACCATGGACTTAAGGTAAAGAGTGAGATGTATGCATACATTTCATTGTTGATTAACTGGGGCAAGCCTTGGAGAAGAGCCCCTGTTCATTCTGCCTGAGGACTACAATGGTTCCCCCATCGATAAGCACGTCCCCTGTGCAACATCAAAGGCCCTCCCTGATTTATCAATAAGAAGCCTTCCTTCCCACATTTTCCTGTAACTTGCTTAGCATTTACACCATTGATTTTCCAATAAGCACCCATACCCTGCGGTGGCTGGCCAGGCCGAGGCTCTGTGAGATGGCTCAGACTCACACAGACAGCCCTCCTGAAGGACAATGGGAGATGGAGGGGGGTAGTGGCTTTTGGGGGTTCATGAGGTGAATGAAGGGGGGTATTTCTATTTTTAAAGGTCT
This sequence comes from Oncorhynchus gorbuscha, assembly GCF_021184085.1. Classification (NCBI taxonomy): domain Eukaryota; kingdom Metazoa; phylum Chordata; class Actinopteri; order Salmoniformes; family Salmonidae; genus Oncorhynchus; species Oncorhynchus gorbuscha. The sequence goes on along the minus strand of NW_025745956.1, from coordinate 182,235 downwards.
CCCCTCAGCTAGAAAACCTGTGGTCTAGGTGTAAATGAGGGGGGTAAGGTGGGGTTCAGGTCCAAGCCCGATGGGGGTGTTCTCAGCTGGGGCTGGGCCAGAGTTAATTCCCCAGGAGACCCTGGTTCTCCCTGGTCCTCTGGAGGCTTGGCCCCCAGGCAGGTGATTGTGCATGTAATAATCAGATGGATCCTTAGCCTTTAATTCCTCCCTGGCTTGGCCGGTAAATCCCACATGATGAAAGGGCCCATAAATAAAAACTTATCTCATTTTCCATCCCTGCAAAATGACAAACAGATCCACTCTCTGACAGGGTTCATTAGGACCTGGGCCCTTTCAATAGGCTCAGCCTTATCTGTTTTGTTAAGGATGGGGAAGGAGAACATAATGCTTTTTATGCCTTTAAGTCAGAGACAGGAGAAAAGAAGGTCTGGCATTTGACTTCTGTAGAAGAGGTGTGAGGATTGGTGGGAGGACTGCCCCCTATGGCCAGGCCCTGTGTAGTGTGTATGGACATGCTCCCTCCCTTTCTCCCAGAGTCCAGGAATCCATGCTTTTCTTCCCTCTGATTATCTCTTATTGTGAGTTGAGGCTTGTTTTGGCTGCTTATTGTTTGTCTCTCAGCCCAGTGGGCCCAGTGAGGGAGGGAGAGAGACAGAAAGGGAGATGGGGGAGAGAACACAAGGACAGGGTTGGAAAGCACAGGCCATGGCAGGAATCCTGTTGTTTTCCTTTAGCAGCAGCTCAGATACCAGTATGCAAAGGAAAAGTCCAAGTCATTTGCATAGTACAGTACCTAACCTTGGGCTTTAATGTTAAAATACTGTACTGCAGTACTACCTTTACTGGCATGATTCATCCTTTTAATGTGTGTTTATTACAGCACAGAGACACTTTGCCCCATACTTCCCTCTTTGCCCTTCCAGCGCTCCTGTCAGTCTGTCCATCTCCCTCATTTAGTGCCTTTGAAAGATTCCAGCTTTTCCTGCTCTAAACAGGTGTCGCTTAGCGAGCAGACCTCCTGAAGACAAACAGAGAGATAACTTTGTATCAGCCCATCTGCGACTCTCCGACTCCAGACAATCCCATTGCACATCAGTAACCACCACAGGTTATTGAATTAGACCATCTTGATTTTAAAGAGCAATCCTGTTTTCTAGTAAGCAGTGGACACGCTGAGCTGGCTCAGGCCACGGCTCAGCCTCCATCACTGGCCAGGGGTCATCCTCCTCTCCTCTCCCACTCTAATTGCTTTAGACACATTACAAGGACGTGATGCTAATAGATGCATAGTGCACACACATATAGTTATACAGTAGCTACATGCTAGCACCGCTGTTTAAACTCCAGGAGCCATAAAGGGATATTGGACAAAGGACTGGAGAAATATAGTGAATGAGGGATGTAAAGTAGTAGTTTAGGCTGGTGTGCTGTGTGTTTTCCACCCCGCCCCTCTGTGGGCTAGCTAGACGCCCCATGTAGCAGGCAGGGATGTGGGCACAGTGTTCGGGGCATGGTCAGGACAGGCAGTGATGTGGGCACAGTGTTCGGGGCATGGTCAGGACAGACAGTGATGTGGGCACAGTGTTCGGGGCATGGTCAGGACAGACAGTGATGTGGGCACAGTGTTCGGGGCATGGTCAGGACAGACAGTGATGTGGGCACAGTGTTCGGGGCATGGTCAGGACAGACAGTGATGTGGGCACAGTGTTCGGGGCATGGTCAGGACAGTGATGTGGGCACAGTGTTCCGGCATGGTCAGGACAGACAGTGATGTGGGCACAGTGTTCGGGCATGGTCAGGACAGACAGTGATGTGGGCACAGTGTTCGGGGCATGGTCAGGACAGACAGTGATGTGGGCACAGTGTTCGGGGCATGGTCAGGACAGACAGTGATGTGGGCACAGTGTTCGGGGCATGGTCAGGACAGGCAGTGATGTGGGCACAGTGTTCGGGTCATGGTCAGGACAGGCAGTGATGTGGGCACAGTGTTCGGGGCATGGTCAGGACAGACAGTGATGTGGGCACAGTGTTCGGGGCATGGTCAGGACAGACAGTGATGTGGGCACAGTGTTCGGGGCATGGTCAGGACAGACAGTGATGTGGGCACAGTGTTCGGGGCATGGTCAGGACAGACAGTGATGTGGGCACAGTGTTTGGGGCATGGTCAGGACAGACAGTGATGTGGGCACAGTGTTCGGGTCATGGTCAGGACAGACAGTGATGTGGGCACAGTGTTCGGGGCATGGTCAGGACAGACAGTGATGTGGGCACAGTGTTCGGGGCATGGTCAGGACAGACAGTGATGTGGGCACAGTGTTCGGGTCATGGTCAGGACAGACAGTGGCATCTGGAGGAGGGGCTGATGGAACAACAGATTACAGGAAAAGGTGTGAAGGAGATCCATGTTCAGACAGGATGGGTGCTCATCTCATTGCTACTTATTCTCATTAGACAAATCACCCACAGGACAGTTTGTTCCTTTATTTGTAGTTAGCTGCAAAATATGATCCAGGTGTCCTTTGTTTAATGAATGAATGAGTTATTTTATTTTTCTGTTAAGCATGGATTTTTTCAAAAAAATTCATTCGCTGTGGTTTCGTTTACCTCCGTCCATTTGGTTGAAATGTCTGCAGAGCGCCTAGTGTTCGTTCTCTTATTAATGGAGCAGATAGTACATGCAGACTGACCTGGTTACTATCCCCTCTCAATATGGCAGCCAGCTACAAATCATGTCTGTCTGGATCAAGTAATCCTCTTCATAAGCCTACTATCTTTCATTCTGAATGCAAAGCAACAGAGAGGTCATCAGTGTGGCTCTGTCTGTGTGGAGTACAAACAATGAGAGCAGGTGGACATGGGCTGACACCAAATGGTTGCCTACCTTCACTGTTTTCAGTGGAAGATCCTGCAACTACTACACCCGCCTTGTCTTCATTATGCTCAGATAATGCAGTTAAACATACAATATTGGGCGTCTTATCAAACCAATTATGTGCATTAATTACACCTGATTAGAATTCACTCCTCCAGTCAGGGCAGACGGTCATAATTAGCAAATCCAGTCAAAATACGAAGGTGCATGCTAAAAGACTCTAAAAGCCCTGTTGTTTGAGTAGCATAGTGCATATAGAGTGGGGGGTATTTTCTATCAGACATGAATGAAGAGCGAGGCAGACATGATCAATCTCTCCAGTGTGGGCCAGCCCTCTCTAGTTAATATGGTAGGGGGTGGGGGTAGAGACACACTGTCTGATCACACTACAATTTGCATCCCTAAGTAAAATAAGTAAATAAATCAAGTGGCGGCAGCGAATGTGCTAATCAGCCTGGGACATGGCGGCTGGGCTGAGCATAGTGCCGGGAAACTTTGCTCATGTAATATTCAGTACTGGCTGGGTTAAAGGGCAGGCCAGAGTTATTGGTTTCAGCCCGGTCGCCCCCCTTTAATCAATGCTGCCTGCATCCCTTTAATACAATTATTAGCTCAGCAGTATCTCGCGCTATCATTTTATCTCCTCGCCACTCTAAATTGCGGCCTGTGTATTGCTGGGCCACTGGTGCTCAGGGCATGACCAGCTCCTGAAAGCACAGCTCCCATTTATTCTTTCAGAGGCAGAGGATGGCTGGAGTGTTTGAAACCAGGCTGACCGAGGAGGTGGATGCCAGATCTAAACACAGCTGCATTTCAGACCCAACCCAGATGGTGTATTTTGGGCTTTACTGAAAACATTGCCTTTTTTCCTCTCCTCCTCTTTGAGAGAGTGTGTATGCGAGGACACAAGTAATTACCTGCTTTGTTGTGCACTCAACGAGAGAGGAGTGGGTGATGTGTTTTTCTATGCATGATTTCTCTTATTTCAGTAGGAAGGGAGAGGGCTGTAAAATGGCTGTGAAGTTATCAGCAGTACCCTTCACTTCTTCTCTAGTTATGGAAATGTATCATGTCCTGATGGGTGGTTTCTCTGTGTCTAATTATCGCACAGTGAATCTATTTTATCCATTAAGTTAGGCCTGTTTCTCCCTCTTTCTGACTGGAAGTTAATTAAAAACGGATGTAGGATTTGGAGAATGTAAGATTAGGGGTGTTGTTTGGAAGGTGAAGATAAAGATGGTAACTTCCTGAAATGGCAGGAAGATGAATCGTGGGACGACTTATTAGTGCTCGTCTCAGGTATTGTGTTTAAGTACCTAATCTAACATAATGAGCCCTCTGTCATTTACCTAATTAGATCTCACACTTTTGGCTCTCACCCGATGCACTATACATTAAATGTGTTCTTCTCGCCTGGGTTCTATAGATAGATGTTCCTTTGATGAAGGTGCTTTTTATCCCCCTTACGTGATGAGAGCATTAGGGGAGGGGAAAATATGGAAGTACTTAGGATGAGAACAATGCTATGGGTTATGTTTATGAAAGGTGTTTATACAATCTTAGGGAGAGAGACTGCATATGTGTCCTTGTTGATAACCATGGTCCTTTCATATATGCATTACCATTAGAGTCTCTTACCAATCTCTCTCTCTCTCTCTCTCTTCTCTCTCTGTGTCTTCAGGCCTGGATGCGATGAACACCTCATGTAGGCATCAGCATGGACAGCTGTGAGTCTCCCGTGGTTTCTGGGACAGACGATGGGCACGGCTCCTCCACCACCTCCCAGCAACAGCAGCAGCAGCATTACCCTCTGCAGACCTGGAACGATCACTCTAACTCGCAGGTCCCTCCCAGCAGCCAGCCCTCTTCCCTGGAGCCCCTGTCTCTCTCTGCACCCTACCCCTCTGTGAGAGAGCCACAGCAGCAGCAGCATCCAACCCGGACCCCACCCCTGGCCCACAGCGACAGCTCCGCCTCAGGCCAGCTGCACCCCAGAAGAGAGGAGCTCAACGAGGAGCAGGAGGGAGTGAGCTGCGGAGAGGAAGAAGAAGAATTGGAGGACTTGGATGAGATGGAGATCGACAGCTGTTTCCCAAGTCTGCAGTCCTTCCCCGGAGTACCCATAGCTCCTGGAGGAGGGGGCATGCCCACGCTGCTACGCCAGCAGCCCAACCGACGAAGGGGTGTGGCGGAGAGCGGGAGTGAGGAAGGAGAGGAGGAGGAAGAAGAGGAAAACAGTGATGTGGAGAACCTGGCTGGAGAGATAGTCTACCAGCCGGATGGCTCAGCCTACATTGTTGAAAGTCTCAGCCAGCTGATCCAAAGTGGAGGGGGTGCGGTGACCGGCCTGCTCCCCACAAACTCTCTCCCCGTGGCGGGGAAGCCGGGGGAACCTGCTGGGACCTCATCCTCGGTATACCCTCAGATCATCAACACGTTCCACATAGCCTCGTCGTTCGGGAAGTGGTTTGGTTCCTCAGACCAAGGTTTCCCCAATACCTCCACCCTGGCAGGCCTCAGTCCTGTCCTGCACAGTTTCCGCGTCTTCGATGTGCGGCACAAAAGCAACAAGGATTACCTGAACAGCGACGGGTCTGCCAAGAAGTCCTGCGTATCCAAAGATGTTCCCAACAACGTGGATTTCTCCAAATTTGATGGGCTGGCCCTCTATGGCAAGGGAAAGCCCATCCTCATGTGTTTTCTCTGCAAACTGTCCTTCGGCTACCCGCGGTCTTTCGCTACTCATGCCGTCCACGACCACCGCATGACCCTGTGTGAGGACGAGAGGCGGCTGCTGGGGGACAATAAGGCGTCTGCCATCATCCAGGGCATCGGGAAGGACAAAGAACCCCTCATCAGCTTCCTGGAACCAAAAAACAAGAGCTTTCCTATGCCGGCACCCTCTACCATGGTCCCCATGAACTCTGGCCAGAGCTTCTATGGCACGTTCAGTGGGATCCACCTGGAGGCAGGGAGCAGCAGTGAGGGCAGCGAGGCCCTCCTGAACAAAGACTCTGGCTCCTCTGGCCTCCAGCAGCAGCAAGGCTCCATCCTCTCTCTGGGGGGGCTGGGCAACCCCAAAGCACCTGCTCTTACCTCAACCCCAGGCCCTGCCAAAGACTCCAACACCCTGCCCAAGCAGGGAGGGAGAACAGAGGGGCCTGCTGGGAAAGAGGGGATCCGCAGGCGGGAGCACGGGGACAAGGAGGTGCGAGAAGGCAAGGTACGTTTTGCTAGCCAGGAGGGGGGCTCGGAGGAAGAGGAGGAACTGTTATTAGAGGAAGAGGAAGACGAGGTGGAGGAAGAAGGAACTGCGCTGGCCTGTGTTGGCAATAGTAGCAGTGGCGGTGGAGAAGTGGGGAGACCGGCTGTATCAAACCAAAGCATTTCCAAATCTCCTTTATTAATACCTAGTAGCGCTCTCCAGCCTACTGCCTGCCCATCTGCAGCCAGCCCCACGCTCAACAGCAAAGCCCCAGCTTCCACTTCTTCTTCCTCTGTCAGGGAAGAGGGCTCGGCGGCAGACGGAGGGGGGAGGGCCTTGGAGCTCCCTCTGAGCTTTAACTGCCAGGGGCCCACTGTCCCCATGATGATGGCAGCTGCAGCCAGCAGAGGGAGCGAGGACGTCGCCGCGGGCACCTCCTCCCCTCTGGCCTCCAACTCCGCCGCCGACGAAAGTGCCAATCGAGATAGTGCCACAGCTCCTGAACCAAATGATTGCCCGGCAGAGGGAGAGGAGGACAGCGGAGCCCTTCTGCACCATCACCACCTACACCATCACCACCACCACCTCCACCCCTCAGCCCACTCCCACTCTCACGCACACCCCCACCCAGGGGGGTCCTGTGAAATGGGCGGTGGCGGTGAGTGCCCTCAGAACCACGGGCCTGGAGGAAGTGGGGTGGAATGCCCCAAATGTGACACCGTCCTGGGCTCCTCGCGGTCCCTGGGCGGACACATGACCATGATGCACTCGCGCAACTCATGCAAGACACTCAAGTGTCCCAAGTGCAACTGGCATTACAAGTACCAGCAGACCCTGGAGGCCCACATGAAGGAGAAGCACCCAGACTCCGGTGGCTCCTGTGTGTACTGCAGCAGTGGCCAGAGCCACCCGCGTCTGGCCCGTGGAGAGAGCTACACCTGCGGATACAAGCCCTTCCGCTGCGAGGTCAGTACTTCAACCTAGTCAGTTGAAGATCCAACCTAGTCAGTTGAAGTACTGACCTCAGCTTAATGACTAGTATACTGACAGGTGGTAGGACTTTGAATAGAACTTTAGCACAATGTGAAATATGTTGATATGTTGACATGTTGACTGATATGACATCAATCAACATGTCATGATATGATTTATATTTCATGGACTATAAGTTAGAGGCAACAAAGATTACCACTTTACAACATGAGCAAAAATGAACGCCCTCTCTCTATTTTCTAGGTGTGTAACTACTCGACCACCACCAAGGGCAACCTGAGCATCCACATGCAGTCGGACAAGCATCTGAACAACATGCAGACCCTGCAGAACGGAGGCTCCATCCCCTCCGCCGAGCAGCAGGTGTTTGGCCAGCACCCTGGAGGGGTCGGAGTGGTGACCGTGCCCTCTGTGACCCAGGCCAGCACCCACCACCCGCCACACCACCACCACCCCACCCAGTCCTCCGCCCACCTGGCGGGGCCCTGCGGTTCCCCCTCGCCCACCAAGCCAAAAAGCAAGCCCACGTGGCGCTGCGAAGTGTGCGACTACGAGACCAACGTGGCGCGGAACCTGCGCATCCACATGACCAGCGAGAAACACATGCACAACATGATGCTGCTGCAACAGAATGTGACCCAGATGCAGCATGGTCGGCTGGGCCTGGGGGCCATGCCCTCTCCCTCCGAGGCCGAGCTCTACCAGTACTACCTGACCCAGAACATGAGCCTGCCCCCAGGCCTCAAGATGGACCCGGCTGGAGCTGAGGCCCAGTTCCTGTTGGGAGGCTTCCACCTGGACCCCAACATGGCCGCCTTGGCCCCCCAACTAGGTGAGCTCTCTCAGTCTGCCTCTGCAACAGTGGAACAGTGGGAGCCATTCTGGCTCTTCCCTCAGTACTGCCTCAGGTCACCACAGAGAAGGCAGACTGCAGTTCAGTACGAGTTCACAAGGGGTGGGATCGCTCTCACTGCTGCCAGCTGTTTATTTTTAACCATGAAATACACAGTTATAAACAGTATGTGTCTAAATGGAAGATTTAGCTTTGATTTAAAAAATGCTTAACTTTTTAACCCATTTAGACATAGGCTAATTGTGTTAATTTATTTACTGAATGTGTGTAGCGTGGCCAGTAAATGAATGCATGAATGGTAAGTCATTTTATATTTACATTCAATGATTTTTAGTTTTAGTGATGAATATAGAATATGTAAAAAATCCCCATGAGAAACAGCAGAACAGCCATTTCTCTGAACCAACATGCATGCAAAGGGTTAACCAGGGAACACATTAGCCCTCCCTCCCTCTCACACACACTCTATACACACAATCCTATCTTTCATGTTGGCAGTGGTCTCTTTCTTTCTGTTTCTGCTGCCCGGAGGTACACCTGCCCTACTGAACTTAACATCATTCGCCCTCTTTCCAAGAAAAGAGCCCCATCGAGATAAAAGAGGGGAGGTGAAACCACGGCAGTGGATAAAACACAAGATTTCTAGAGGGTGGACCTGACTCACAACAGTCCCTTTCTGACTTAGTGGAACAGACGACTTGTTAGTTGTTACCATATGACCGTTTCTCTCTCACCAATGTGCTGGAGCGGAATCGATATCTTCCCCGGAAAAGAGGGGATCCTCTCCAGGCTGTGGCCTTGGTATTAGGATAGTGTTTCACTCCGCCTCGGCTGAGGAGAGTGGACCTTTAGACCCAAGGCTAGTGAAGCTATCGGTGGAGCTTCAGTTAGGAACTTTTTGGGTTGATTTTAGAGAAAGCGGCCCCTGGTTAAAAAAACGACCCAAGCTATTAGAGTTATGAAAGCTTTTGTCTCCATCAGTTATTAAGCGGTGTAGGTAGAACTTCTCTGAACGTTCCTTAATAGCCTCAAATATGTCCCCCAAACTCACACATCCACACTTCACTTCACTTCATTACACACGTAGGAGTTTAGTTTACATTTCCAGTCCATGTCACTCTATCTGGGTCACACTGACTGGGAAAGTCCCCCTGTGATACCTTGTTTTCCTCACAATAGGCAGTGTGAGAGAGGGAGGGAGGGAGAGAGAGAGAGAGAGAGCAGCTCAGTGAGCCTTCCTCTTGTTCGTCCATGTCCTCCAGGCCTCCGCTCCTCTGAACATCAGCGTTTTCATGTCATTATTTCCAAACTGCCACTGAACTCCGCCACTGGAGCTCTCTTTTTTCCCCCAACGTTGTAATTGCAGCTATAAATTTTATCTTGGTCAAAGAAGGGAGGAGTAGAGGGCCCAGTATGGGTAATTCAGCGGCATAGCTGAGTGTTTGGCGTGCCAGTTACAACCCCACAGTTTGTACAGACTTGTCTCCAACTGTCGCCGGTTCAAAGACACGAACAAGAATTGATTGCTGTGACTAATTTTGTATCTCTCACTTGCCATCTGGTTCATTTCCCTGTGAGGGAACGTTTAATAAGCATGTTACACGGAGGCAATGACGAGGCATTACTCTCAGCCCTAAAACGACCACAGTGTCATCCCGAGCCACACACATTTTGATTGACTGTACACACTGATACTCTCAATCACACGCACGTCATATCTCTGTCTGTGCAGCTCGAGGACAGATAGTATCCGTCTGTACCTCCCTCCCTTTGGTCCTCTTTTCCACTGTGTATTTCTGACTTTTGAGGACATTGTTAGACAGAGAGGGAGATGACAAATCCTGACCTCACATGATCTCACCCTCTTGATAATCCTTATCCTCAGGACTGAGCTGCTGCAGATACAGAGAGAGGGGGGGAGAGAGAGGGGGGAGAGAGAGAGAGGGGGGGGGGGGGGGGGCTTAGTTATTGTATGCTCTACTTTGTTGTCCAATATACTGCCTGAATGCTGCAGCATCTTAGGTAGAGCTCTCTGAAAATCCAGCCAAGCTGGTCCACCACTAATCTTTTGGAAGTTCCAGCAAGCCCTGTAGAGACACGTTAATATATTCACAGCCTGGACTAGGACTCTGCTAATGTCAAAGACTAGAGTTTCCAAGATTTCCCAATGATGTGTGTTTATCTCAAGCCTTTTAATGTTTTTTGAAAGTGAAAATATTTCCACAGCGTCTTGCCTTCCTTTCCCTAAACATTGATACGGACTGACAACGTCTCAGTCAAAATATTCTAGGTTATATTTAACAGAGGCCTGCTTACATCTAAAACACATGTAGGGACCGCAGGCTGAACCTATTCTCACACAGCCGTGAAGGCAGAGGTAATCACTGTGTCTGTGTCGGAGCATGGAGTCTACAGTGGAAAAGAGTGTGAGAGCCGCACGGGAATGAGAGAATAAGGATGAGGAATGGAGAGGAAGAGATAGAGATAGGGGTAGTAACTAGTGAGGTGACAGAGAGAGAGAAAGAGAGAAGGGGGGGGGGGGGGGCTGGCTGGAGAGGTGGATCTGTGAGTGATTTCAGAGGGCTTCGCAGAGGTCTCCCCCTCCCGGCTATAAAAACTCAGGTAATGGAGAAAAGTCCGAGAGCAGGCTGCATACTGCAGCAATAAATAAAAAGAGGCTGCTGGAATTAATTTAGTGTAAAGCCAGGCAGGGTCAGGCAGTGCGCTCAGTCTGGGCAGTGATAGATTAAAGATCAGCCCCAGCCACTCTTACCTCATTTCTACCGCCTTTTATGTTTTCTCCCTCCTCCTCTTCAGACTGTAGATATGGTTGTTTCTGTTGTTGGATCTGGATGCGTTGTTTTCTCCCTCCTCCTCTTCAGACTGTAGATATGGTTGTTTCTGTTGTTGGATCTGGATGCGTTGTTCTTTTACTTCCCCCCCTTCGCTCAGTACCGAGTAGGATTCATCTGGTAGGTGTCTGTATCGATTTAGCAGCTATGCGGAGTCGAAAAAGGCAGGAGAATCCAAAGAGAAAAGTGGATTTTTTGTATTATTATTCTGTGGACAAGGGCACTGGATTTGATTTACAGTAATGTATGCTTGGGAACTCTTTAGTTCTCTTGTAATGATAGAATAACTTTCTTCTTCTGCGGAGCTCACGGCCTCTGGAGTTGATTTAGTGCCGGGCCGTGAAAGTGCACCAGTCCAAACAGGACAACGTGTATATCCTTACTCTGGTAGTGCAACGTTTCTGCACCCTGCGAAAAAGTCCAGACTTTCTTTCTCTCGGCTCAAAGGAAGGATAATCTTGATTTAATCAAATTAGGTACATAAATACACACATGCACATTATCCTCAGAGGGGTATTGGAACTAGAGAGCAAATCCACTTTGACTGCAGAGACAAACACGGCTCTTTGTTGAAAGTTGAACCGTACACCTTTCACTTTTCCAAGGACATTTTCCATGCTGAGGGAGGCTCAAAGAACTGAGAGCCCCTTTGGAAAACCCCATGCTTCCACCCCTCTAAGAAACTCTAAATAACTCCTGATGTCCAGAAAAGTACATGCAACACAAAGTGAAATAGATTGATAGCTAGCTAGGAATAATCCCTGAAAGCTGTACTTAGAATTCAATGTTTGTGAAATTTGAAAATAACCAACTGACCGTGTGCGTGTAACCAACTAAGCACTTTCTCTCTCTCTCTCTCTCTCTCTCTCTCTCTCTCTCTCTCTCTCTCTCTCTCTCTCTCTCTGTCTCTGTCTCTGTCTCTGTCTCTGTCTCTGTCTCTCTCTCTCTCTCTCTCTCTCTCTCTCTCTCTCTCTCTCTCTCTCTCTCTCTCTCTCTCTCTCTCTCTTTCTGTCTCTCTCTCTCTCTCTCTCCCTCTTCCCCCCTCTCCCTCTTTCTCTCTTTCTGTCCCCGGTGCTCAGTAGGTGGGGAGATCCCCATGGACATGCGGCTGGGCAGCGTTGGTGGTCAGTTGGTGTCTGAGGAGCTGATGACCCTGGGGGAGAGCTTGTCGCAGACCAGTGACCCCTCCCTCAAGCTGTTCCAGTGTGCCGTGTGCAACCGCTTCACCACCGACAACCTGGACGTGCTGGGCATGCACATGGGTGCTGAGCGCAGCCTGCCCGAGGAGGAGTGGCGCGCCGTGGTGGGCGACTCGCACCAGTGCAAGCTGTGTCGTTACACCACACAGCTTAAGGCCAACTTCCAGCTGCACTGCAAGACCGACAAGCATGTGCAGAAGTACCAGCTGGTGGCCCACATCAAGGAGGGGGGCAAGGGCAACGAGTGGCGCCTGAAGTGCGTCGCCATCGGCAACCCGGTGCACCTGAAGTGCAACGCCTGCGACTACTACACTAACAGTCTGGAGAAGCTACGCATGCATACCATCAACTCCCGCCACGAGGCCAGCCTCAAGCTGTACAAGGTACGTGCTTCACCTTCACCTCTCATCCCTCCTTTCACCCTACCGTTCTCCCCTTCCACCGTTCGTCCCTCTTCTCTTCTTCCTTCCTAACGTTACATTCCTCCACGGTACTCCACTGCAGACCTCTGGATTCTGCTCCGCTGCTAGTCTCTTCCACCGGTCATGAATGATGGCCCTGTTGTCTAACCCTTCTGTTCACAGGGCCCATACAGAGGAGTGGGGGGCTAGAACATAGCAGGTGGATCCGGGTAAGGAGGATAAGGGGTGAAATCACTAGGAGATGGATGAAGAAGTGTGAGGAGACAGAGGTTTGGTGTTAACACTCCTCGGAGCGGGAAAGGCAGAATTGTTCTCGACAGCCGTATTGATTTTCTCTGGACTTGGAGCTTCACCTTCTCCTCTAATCATTCCATAATAGCCAATGGATGAACACTCTCTGAACAAATGGCCATAAATCTAACAGGCCTGATTCCACTTAGGCACCTATCCTGTATGTCTGCGGCTAGACTAGGGCTACTCTGTGTTTAACCCAACCTGGCATGGCTATATAGACGGCTAACACAATCACACACACACACTAAGACGTAAACAAACACATACCGGTCACCCACGCATTCACACACACACACAACTGTAGCTCATCACACTGCTCTGTCCCCAAACACACTGTGCCTTTATTTACACAAAGACTCCACTCCATTCTCAAGTGTTAGGCTATTGGAAAGTAAATGGGCAAAACAAACAATATATTCTACTGGTTTTATACGAGCTTAACTCTTATTTTCTGTCTTTTTGCAGTATAACTGCTCTTGGCAAATAGTGTAATATAGGAGGAATGAGGAGACATGATTGTGTTTTTAATCACATTAAGAAAGCTAGGATAGAATAGACCAATTGAGAACCCTCTCCAAACACCTGTCTCTCTGGCCCTACTGAAGGCCCCTGCTTTATGAATGCTTCCTGGGATCCGCTGATGTTTTTATTGCAGGTTTCCTGTCTGCAAGGCCTTTGTAGTGAGAGATCCTACAGTTTTATTCTATCTTTATTTTACTAGGCAAGCCAGTTAAGAACAAATTCTTATTTTCAATGACAGCCTAGGTTAACTGCCTGTTCAGGGGAAGAACGACAGATTTGTACCTTGTCAGCTCGGGGAGTCGAACTTGCAACCTTTCGGTTACTAGTCCAACGCTCTAACCATTAGGCTACCCTGCCGCCCAGTAATGGATACCAAAATTAAAATCAACACTTAGAGGGAGGTGTGAGGCACTGCTCCCAGGTTGACCATAAGGAGGGCCGGAGGGAGCAGGCCGTGTTGACGCTTGGTCAGGGTAGGGGCCCGGCCGGCGTCCCAGCAGCCTCTGGGCCTGGAGAGAGACAGAGAGCAGGGCTATAGAGTAGCAGGACTGGAGCAGTGTCTCCACCACTCATGCCCAGACACGGAGCCAGGATATTTACAAATACCACACTGATTAAAACATGTAACACAATCTGTAGGACACGTTGGGCCTGGCCTGTGGAGGCAGAGAGGCTGAGAGGGGCCTCCTAGTGCCCCAGGCTGGGTTCATCCTCACTGGGCCTGGCCTGTGGAGGCAGAGAGGCTGAGAGGGGCCTCCTAGTGCCCCAGGCTGGGTTCATCCTCACTGGGCCTGGCCTGTGGAGGCAGAGAGGCTGAGAGGGGCCTCCTAGTGCCCCAGGCTGGGTTCATCCTCACTGGGCCTGGCCTGTGGAGGCAGAGAGGCTGAGAGGGGCCTCCTAGTGCCCCAGGCTGGGTTCATCCTCACTGGGCCTGGCCTGTGGAGGCAGAGAGGCTGAGAGGGGTGCCCCAGGCTCATCCTCACTGTGCCCCCTCCTAGGCCCCAGGCTGGGTTCATCCTCACTGGGCCTGGCCTGTGGAGGCAGAGAGGCTGAGAGTGGCCTCCTAGTGCCCCAGGCTGGGTTCATCCTCACTGGGCCTGGCCTGTGGAGGCAGAGAGGCTGAGAGGGGCCTCCTAGTGCCCCAGGCTGGGTTCATCCTCACTGGGCCTGGCCTGTGGAGGCAGAGAGGCTGAGAGGGGCCTCCTAGTGCCCCAGGCTGGGTTCATCCTCACTGGGCCTGGCCTGTGGAGGCAGAGAGGCTGAGAGGGGCCTCCTAGTGCCCCAGGCTGGGTTCATCCTCACGGGGCAGGGGTAACACTGGGTGTTCTCTGTGCCACTGAGACAAACGGGGCACTCTGCTCACACTTGACCGAAATAGATGGGCCCTGACATCCTGCATATCCTCCCCACACCTGAGGTGGAAACTAATGTTTTGTCTGTAAGGAGAGTGAAGAGTTTATATTACATTGTCTATCTGTCTGCCTTCCACTTTATCATGTGCCAAAATGGTGCTTTACTGTAGAAAGTTTGACATACTGTATGTGGTAATACGACTGGATTAAATATGTACAACACATCCAAGCATGATCGTTTTCCACCACTTAAGCCTCTTAAGATGGCTCCATACTTCTTAAAGCCAATTGATCTCCAGAGAAAGGGAAGTATCTGCCCAGGAATGACCTGAGCTCTCACCCCCAGAACACAGAGCCCCGCTGGCTCTCACGAAGCAGGCAGCTTCCATCACTCCAGACATGTGTAGTGGCGAATAAAAGATGTTCACAACTTGACAAGAATTATTACTGCATTTCACAACCCACAAATGTGATTAGTGGATGATAAGTACATGGTTCTGAGGCCTAGTTCACTGCATCACGGGTTGGCGCCCCACTTGACAATGTCACAGCCTTTGTGACGTGTTGGATTTCCAGTCCTTGTAGGCTGACAATCAGCCAGGCAGGCAGAACACCACAGCACAGCAGGCCCTTGAGCTCAGCCACAGCCTCAGCCTTTGGCTCAGCCTGGCAGATTATGCAAGGATGAAGGAAGGGAAAAAAGGAAAATAATTTCTTCTTCTCAAAAGAAATGTGATGCGAATAGCAGCATTTTTTAAACCTTTTTGGGGAGAAAATAAATCATCAAGTCAGCATAAACAGGCTGTAAGATGTGGGAGATCCTTGGGACACTTCACCCAAATCAAAACTGGTTTGCATTAAACAGGCCCTTTGTGTCCACGACTCCGTATAAATTGGAGCCTGTAATTACTGAAATTAAAAAGGAAGGTTTAAACTGAGGGCTAAGCTGGATGGGATAATTTGAGAGTCTGTGGTATGTGGCCCATATTAGGGCTTTCTAAAAATACCCCCCCCCCTCACATATTGGAATGTTCTGAAAGCCCACGGAAAACTTGTGAGAGGCGTCCTCACCGCATGGACCACCACGCAGTGGGGGTGATGCTGCAGCCTCTTCCTGACTCCCTTGTGCTGGGTTTGGAGACACTCAAACTGGAGCATCACTTTGGCTGCAGTTGACACACCCCTGACACACCCCTCTGAACTTTCACCTTCCCTTCACGTCTCCCCACTCACTGTCGGCTTTGTAGTGGCGGTAGTGTTGTCATGATGGTCACCCATAAGCTCATGCAGATGGCCCTACACTACAATATGCAGGTCACCCCAAAGTTAAGCTCTATTTATTGGAAGCTTCAGCTCCCCCACTCTCCCTGGAGACACTCTGGCCTGGAGAAATCCACCTTCTACTCCTGATTTACAGTTATTCACAGTTACCTTACAGTAGTAGTGGTAACACATTCCTCCTCGCACAGGTTTATTAAACATTCCCAGCAGGCCTCAGGTGCTTGTCTGTAGGATGCGTAAGAGTGGAGGGGAGAGGAGGCTGGGCTCCTCTCCCAGCTCTCTCCCAGTCCCAGGCCTGAGCTGCTGTACTCTGCCTCACTCTGCTTCTGCCCACACAGGATGGGTGGAGCCTGGGCCGGCCAGGCCTCTGCTTCCAGGCAGGAGTTTGGGGAAAGGGGAGGAGCATGGAGGGCTAGCTGGCTACCTTCCTTGTCTCGGAGGCCGGTGCGATCTGCGGTAATTGAGATTGATTGGATGTTATTTTTCCCCTTGCAAATGTAGTCCATTAGCTTGGCACATGCATAATCAGTTTAGAGCGCAGTTAGCTGAATGTAATCATGTTCCTCGGTGTCTGCTCGCACAAAATCCACTCCAGATGCCGCTTGGCCTCGGAAAGAGAGGAAGAAAGTGCCGTCACTATCACATGGGGAATCTTTAACCAAGAAAGCCCCGACACCCCTCCCTCTGTCCTGGCCCTGCTCTATTAAACACACAACTGTACAAACTCTCCCATAGACACACACACAACTGTACAAACTCTCCCATATACACAGAGACTGTGTACGGCGACCGCCTACCTTACCCCGAAAACAGACCTTCAGAGCAGATCACATGTTCTCAAGTCTTAGCTGCTGAGACTAACGCGTTGCTGACTGGGACCCAAGCCCGGCCCACTAACCAGAGCAAAGCATCTGTATCTTGGACGCCTCTCCTCTCCTTATTTTCCCCTCCAGTGCGATCCAACTGGATAACTGAGCGGTTAGGAAAGAACATGTCTGAAAAGTAGAATAGGAGCAAAATGTGTGTAATGTAAATGAAGGGATTAGCTGCTACATGGAAATGCATTACGGTGTTTCGGTGAGGATCCTACTCAGCACAGGCACTCTGCTCCTCTGTCCCAGACTACACACTGATCTCCCATTAATGATCATAATTATCAGGATTGATTCCAAATCCTCCTGACCATCAGAGGAGAGGGGAAACCATCATCATCGTAACGAATAAGTAATGGTTTCACTCCAGAAAGGATTGTTTTTATTATCAAATAAAAGTGGAGAGAGTCATTTGGAGTTAAAGTCACAGGGGAGCATTTAATCGCTGTTGGGATCCGATCCGTCATGGCTCTTTCATCTGCCAGCCGATCAGCCCAACCTCAGTCCTGTCAGGAGACAGACGGACACTCACCACCACCACCAGACAGACAGACACTCACCACCACCACCAGACAGCAGTTAGAGGAGGGGAGGGGGGGGACAGACAGACACTCACCACCACCACCAGACAGCAGTTAGAGGAGGGGAGGGGGGGGGACAGACAGACACTCACCACCACCACCAGACAGCAGTTAGAGGAGGGGAGGGGGGGGTCAGACAGACACTCACCACCACCACCAGACAGCAGTTAGAGGAGGGGAGGGGGGACAGACAGACACTCACCACCACCACCAGACAGCAGTTAGAGGAGGGGAGAGGGGGGACAGACAGACACTCACCACCACCACCAGACAGCAGTTAGAGGAGGGGAGGGGGGACAGACAGACACTCACCACCACCACCAGACAGCAGTTAGAGGAGGGGAGGGGGGACAGACAGACAGACACTCACCACCACCACCAGACAGCAGTTAGAGGAAGGGAGGGGGGAAACAGACAGACAGACAGACAGACAGATACAGAGAGGGAGAGGGAGACGGAGAGAGGCTCGTTTAGACAGAGATACTCTGCTAATTATCATGGCTGGCCTGTGATTGTTCAGTAATAGTGCTCAGTGGGAAAGGTTGCAGCGGTTCCAGGAAGAGCTGGGATTTACTGGTACTACCGCTCTAATAAAGCGCTCGCTGCACATCCTGGGAGACAGCCCATTCCCCTGTACACACACACACACACACACACACACACACACACACACACACACACACACACACACACACACACACACACACACACACACACACACACACACACACACACACACACACACACACACATACACATACACATACACATACACACATACACACGCGCACCCCCTTTACAGCAATCACCTTTACAGAGGCTAGGGGGAATAGCTACACGCGGCTGTACAGATCACATTCGTTAGTACATAGTGCAGGTCATATGATATTGTGTAGCTCGGGTGCAAGTGGGTGGTAGCCGGCATAATGTAAAGCTGAGGAAGTGTTTAAATTGTGTGTGGGGCCTCCTTACACTCCCTCAGTCAACACAGCAATGATCCAGAACCCCCTCCCACCTCCCTCTGTCTGTAGCCTGCCTGCAGGGTGGTGAACTCTGGGCTGCATTGCCTAAATAGAACTCAATCACTCCAGAGGGTGGGTGGGACCACAGGGCTCTCTCTGAGGAATAGAGCTCAGAGGATCAGTCTATGATTGGCTGTAGTGGCTATCAGTCAGGCTGTGAGGGGTGTGGTATCAGAGCAGAGAGGGAGGGTTCGGGACTTAGTGTTTGGCAGTGTGATGGAATTTCACAAGTCCTCCAGCTCCCACCTCGGAGAAGGCCAGGCGCTGACCCGTGGCCCAGCTGCTACATTGCTGCTGCTGATTGGGAGTGCATCTGCCCCTCCGTGGGTGTTTCCAGGGCCAGCACAGAGCGAGAGGGAGGGAGAGAGGCGCCCAAGCAGGGTAGGCCCAGCTTTATTTGAGCCTTTTTCACAAGCTGTTTACCTAGATTGACGAATAGAATGGCTAAATGGGCCCTGGCCTGTACTCCCTCCCTCCTCACTGTGTGTCTGGTTAGAGATAGGGACGTGTCCAGCACTGCGTCATGTCTCTGCAGGCCCACAGAGGGAGGGCCAGAGGGGAGGAGTGGGATGTTATGTTTCTGGTTCAGTCGGGAGTTGGAGTTCTTGGTTATTGTGTTAATGGTTGTTTGTTTTGACTTTAGTTTTTTTCTTTGGGCAGCCGGACAAGAGCAACTGAGCACACTCCTGCCGGTGTGCAAGGAAGCCGTTGATCCTATTATCTGTTGCCTGATCAGCAGAAAAGGCAGATTGGCGGCTGAAGGGGAGGGTTAAGGGAGGACTCAGGGAGAGGAGGACGAGAGCAGCTCAGTGTATACTAGAGGGGGAGTTAGTAGAGTTTTAGGAGGTATGTTTGGTGTTGTCAGTGTATACTAGAGGGGGAGTTAGTAGAGTTTTAGGAGGTATGTTTGGTGTTGTCAGTGTATACTAGAGGGGAGTTAGTAGAGTTTTAGGAGGTATGTTTGGTGTTGTCAGTGTATACTAGAGGGGGAGTTAGTAGAGTTTTAGGAGGTATGTTTGGTGTTGTCAGTGTATACTAGAGGGGGAGTTAGTATAGTTTTAGGAGGTATGTTTGGTGTTGTCAGTGTATACTAGAGGGGGAGTTAGTAGAGTTATGGGAGGTATGTTTTGTGTTGTCAGTGTATACTAGAGGGGGAGTTAGTATAGTTTTAGGAGGTATGTTTGGTGTTGTCAGTGTACACTAGAGGGGAGTTAGTAGAGTTTTAGGAGGTATGTTTCGTGTTGTCAGTGTATACTAGAGGGGGAGTTAGTAGAGTTTTAGGAGGTATGTTTGCTGGCACAATTTGATTGGCTACTGTCCGATTCAAAATTTAATTCGTTAAATGAAGAGTTGACTTTTTTAATAGCATCATTTTTTATATTTGGGCTTGGGGAGGTTTTCAAGCCCAAACCTAGATCTACAGGTCTAACCCTCCTTCCTCCTCCCTCCCTTCCACCTACAAACAGGACTTACTGACACCGCTATCACACACCAGCACACCCGCATCCCTCTTTCACTCTCCCTCTGTCTCATTCTTTTTCCTTTTTCCCTCTTTCTTTCCTCCCCCTTCCAATCCTCTCCATTCTTTGTCTCCTGAAAATTAATAAACAAGGCAAATACCCGTCACCCACAAAACAAACCAATACAGATTGTAGGCCAGTGGGTGGTCTTGTATTGGGCTCTGCTTAAGGTTAAATATCTTTAATCCAACCAGGCTGGAAAACTAAATATTCTCCCTAGCCAAATCCTCTTTCTGCCCCCCCCCAACACCCCCACCCCTCCTCATACTCCACCCTCCTCTCTTTCTCTATTCTCCCCTTAGTCTTCTCTCTCTTTATAGTTGCCCGCTCTTCACTTTGGGGCAAGACGTTAGTTGTTTATGCTCTAGTTAATTTATTCCCTCTTCACTTTGGGGCAAGACGTTAGTTGTTTATGCTCTAGTTAATTTATTCCCTCTTCACTTTGGGGCAAGACGTTTGTTGTTTATGCTCTAGTTAATTTATTCCCTCTTCACTTTGGGGCAAGACGTTAGTTGTTTATGCTCTAGTTAATTTTTTCACTCTTCACTTTGGGGCAAGACGTTTGTTGTTTATGCTCTAGTTAATTTATTCCCTCTTCACTTTGGGGCAAGACGTTAGTTGTTTATGCTCTAGTTAATTTTTTCACTCTTCACTTTGGGGCAAGACGTTTGTTGTTTATGCTCTAGTTAATTTATTCCCTCTTCACTTTGGGGCAAGACGTTTGTTGTTTATGCTCTAGTTAATTTATTCACTCTTCACTTTGGGGCAAGACGTTTGTTGTTTATCCTCTAGTTAATTTATTCACTCTTCACTTTGGGGCAAGACGTTTGTTGTTTATGCTCTAGTTAATTTATTCCCTCTTCACTTTGGGGCAAGACGTTTGTTGTTTATGCTCTAGTTAATTTATTCACTCTTCACTTTGGGGCAAGACGTTTGTTGTTTATGCTCTAGTTAATTTATTCCCTCTTCACTTTGGGGCAAGACGTTTGTTGTTTATGCTCTAGTTAATTTATTCACTCTTCACTTTGGGGCAAGACGTTTGTTGTTTATGCTCTAGTTAATTTATTCACTCTTCACTTTGGGGCAAGACGTTTGTTGTTTATGCTCTAGTTAATTTATTCCCTCTTCACTTTGGGGCAAGTTTGTTGTTTATGCTCTAGTTAATTTATTCACTCTTCACTTTGGGGCAAGACGTTTGTTGTTTATGCTCTAGTTAATTTTTTCACTCTTCACTTTGGAGCAAGACGTTTGTTGTTTATCCTCTAGTTAATTTATTCCATCTTCACTTTGGGGCAAGACGTTTGTTGTTTATGCTCTAGTTAATTTATTCACTCTTCACTTTGGGGCAAGACGTTTGTTGTTTATGCTCTAGTTAATTTTTTCACTCTTCACTTTGGAGCAAGACGTTTGTTGTTTATCCTCTAGTTAATTTATTCCATCTTCACTTTGGGGCAAGACGTTTGTTGTTTATCCTCTAGTTAATTTATTCCATCTTCACTTTGGGGCACTTTGGGCTCTAGTTAATTTATTCAAGACGTTTGTTGTTTATGCTCTAGTTAATTTATTCCATCTTCACTTTGGGGCAAGACGTTTGTTGTTTATGCTCTAGTTAATTTATTCCATCTTCACTTTGGGGCAAGACGTTTGTTGTTTATGCTCTAGTTAATTTATTCCCTCTTCACTTTGGGGCAAGACGTTTGTTGTTTATGCTCTAGTTAATTTATTCAAGACGTTTGTTGTTTATGCTCTTCACTTTTCACTTTGGGGCAAGACGTTTGTTGTTTATGCTCCTCTTCACTTTGGGGCAAGGCGTTTGTTTGTTGTTTATGCTCTATTAATTTTTTCATCTTCACTTTGGAGCAAGACGTTTGTTGTTTATCCTCTAGTTAATTTATTCCATCTTCACTTTGGGGCAAGACGTTTGTTGTTTATCCTCTAGTTAATTTATTCCATCTTCACTTTGGGGCAAGACGTTTGTTGTTTATGCTCTAGTTAATTTATTCCCTCTTCACTTTGGGGCAAGACGTTTGTTGTTTATGCTCTAGTTAATTTATTCCATCTTCACTTTGGGGCAAGACGTTTGTTGTTTATGCTCTAGTTAATTTATTCCCTCTTCACTTTGGGGCAAGACGTTTGTTGTTTATGCTCTAGTTAATTTATTCAGAAGACGTTTGTTGTTTATGCTCTAGTTAATTTATTCACTCTTCACTTTGGGGCAAGGGTTGTTTATGCTCTAGTTAATTTATTCCTCTTCACTTTGGGGCAAGACGTTTGTTGTTTATGCTCTAGTTAATTTATTCACTCTTCACTTTGGGGCAAGACGTTTGTTGTTTATGCTCTATTTTTTTCACTCTTCACTTTGGAGCAAGACGTTTGTTGTTTATCCTTAGTTAATTTATTCCCTCTTCACTTTGGGGCAAGACGTTTGTTGTTTATGCTCTAGTTAATTTATTCCCTCTTCACTTTGGGGCAAGACGTTTGTTGTTTATGCTCTAGTTAATTTATTCCTCTTCACTTTGGGGCAAGACGTTTGTTGTTTATGCTCTAGTTAATTTATTCCCTCTTCACTTTGGGGCAAGACGTTTGTTGTTTATGCTCTAGTTAATTTCTTCACTTTGGGGCAAGACGTTTGTTGTTTATGCTCTAGTTAATTTATTCTCTTCACTTTGGGGCAAGACGTTTGTTGTTTATGCTCTAGTTAATTTATTCTTCACTCTTCACTTTGGGGCAAGACGTTAGTTGTTTATGCTTTAATATGTTTATTCTCTAGTTAATTTATTCCCATCTTCACTTTGGGGCAAGATGTTTGTTGTTTATGCTCTAGTTAATTTATTCCCTCTTCACTTTGGGGCAAGACGTTTGTTGTTTATGCTATTAATTTATTCCATCTTCACTTTGCAAGACGTCTAATTAATTTATTCCCTCTTCACTTTGGGGCAAGACGTTTGTTGTTTATGCTCTAGTTAATTTATTCACTCTTCACTTTGGGGCAAGACGTTTGTTGTTTATGCTCTAGTTAATATATTCACTTTTGGGGCAAGACGAGTTAATATATTCACTCTTCACTTTAGGGCAAGGCGTTAGTTGTTTATGCTCTAGTTAATATATTCACTCTTCACTTTGGGGCAAGACGTTTGTTGTTTATGCTCTAGTTAATTTATTCCTCTTCACTTTGGGGCAAGGCGTTTGTTGTTTAATTTATTCCATCTTCACTTTGGGGCAAGACGCTCTAGTTAATTTATTCCATCTTCACTTTGGGGCAAGACGTTTGTTGTTTATGCTCTAGTTAATTTTTTCACTCTTCACTTTGGAGCAAGACGTTTGTTGTTTATCTTCACTTTGGGGCAAGACGTTTGTTGTTTATGCTCTAGTTAATTTATTCCTCTTCACTTTGGTTTATGGCAAGACGTTTGTTGTTTATGCTCTAGTTAATTTATTCCCTCTTCACTTTGGGGCAAGACGTTTGTTGTTTATGCTCTAGTTAATTTATTCCCTCTTCACTTTGGGGCAAGACGTTTGTTGTTTATGCTCTAGTTAATTTATTCCTCTTCACTTTGGGGCAAGACGTTTGTTGTTTATGCTCTAGTTAATTTATTCCCTCTTCACTTTGGGGCAAGACGTTAGTTGTTTATGCTCTAATTAATTTATTCCCTCTTCACTTTGGGGCAAGGCGTTAGTTGTTTATGCTCTAGTTAATTTATTCCCTCTTCACTTTGGGGCAAGACGTTAGTTGTTTATGCTCTAGTTAATATATTCACTCTTCACTTTGGGGCAAGACGTTTGTTGTTTATGCTCTAGTTAATTTATTCCCTCTTCACTTTGGGGCAAGACGTTTGTTGTTTATGCTCTAGTTAATTTATTCCCTCTTCACTCTTCACTTTGGGGCAAGATGCTCTAGTTAATTTATTCCCTCTTCACTTTGTTAGTTGTTTATGCTCTAGTTAATATATTCCCTCTTCACTTTGGGGCAAGACGTTAGTTGTTTATGCTCTAGTTAATTTATTCCCTCTTCACTTTGGGGCAAGACGTTTGTTGTTTATGCTCTAGTTAATTTATTCCCTCTTCACTTTGGGGCAAGACGTTTGTTGTTTATGCTCTAGTTAATTTATTCCCTCTTCACTTTGGGGCAAGACGTTTGTTGTTTATGCTCTAGTTAATTTATTCACTCTTCACTTTGGGGCAAGACGTTTGTTGTTTATGCTCTAGTTAATTTATTCCCTCTTCACTTTGGGGCAAGACGTTTGTTGTTTATGCTCTAGTTAATTTATTCACTCTTCACTTTGGGGCAAGACGTTTTGTTTATGTTGTTTTTATGCTCTAGTTAATTTATTCCCTCTTCACTTTGGGGCAAGACGCGTTTGTTGTTTATGCTCTAGTTAATTTATTCACTCTTCACTTTGGGGCAAGACGTTTGTTGTTTATGCTCTAGTTAATCCCTCTTCACTTTGGGGCAAGACGTTTGTTGTTTATGCTCTAGTTAATTTATTCACTCTTCACTTTGGGGCAAGACGTTTGTTGTTTATGCTCTAGTTAATTTATTCCCTCTTCACTTTGGGGCACTTTGGTTTATGGCAAGACGTTTGTTGTTTATGCTCTAGTTAATTTATTCACTTTGGGGCAAGACGTCTTCACTTTGGGGCAAGACGTTTGTTGTTTATGCTCTAGTTAATTTATTCACTCTTCACTTTGGGGCAAGACGTTTGTTGTTTATGCTCTAGTTAATTTTTTCACTCTTCACTTTGGAGCAAGACGTTTGTTGTTTATCCTCTAGTTAATTTATTCCATCTTCACTTTGGGGCAAGACGTTTGTTGTTTATGCTCTAGTTAATTTATTCACTCTTCACTTTGGGGCAAGACGTTTGTTGTTTATGCTCTAGTTAATTTTTTCTTCACTTTGGGGCAAGACGTTTGTTGTTTATGCATTTTTTCACTCTTCACTTTGGATTCCATCTTCACTTTGGGGCAAGACGTTTGTTGTTTATCCTCTAGTTAATTTATTCCATCTTCACTTTGGGGCAAGACGTTTGTTGTTTATGCTCTAGTTAATTTATTCCCTCTTCACTTTGGGGCAAGACGTTTGTTGTTTATGCTCTAGTTAATTTATTCCATCTTCACTTTGGGGCAAGGCGTTTGTTGTTTATGCTCTAGTTAATTTATTCCCTCTTCACTTTGGGGCAAGACGTTTGTTGTTTCTGCTCTAGTTAATTTATTCCCTCTTCACTTTGGGGCAAGACGTTTGTTGTTTATGCTCTAGTTAATTTATTCACTCTTCACTTTGGGGCAAGACGTTTGTTGTTTATGCTCTAGTTAATTTTTTCACTCTTCACTTTGGAGCAAGACGTTTGTTGTTTATCCTCTAGTTAATTTATTCCATCTTCACTTTGGGGCAAGACGTTTGTTGTTTATGCTCTAGTTAATTTATTCACTCTTCACTTTGGAGCAAGACGTTTGTTGTTTATGCTCTAGTTAATTTATTCCCTCTTCACTTTGGGGCAAGACGTTAGTTGTTTATGCTCTAATTAATTTATTCCCTCTTCACTTTGGGGCAAGACGTTTGTTGTTTATGCTCTAGTTAATTTATTCACTCTTCACTTTGGGGCAAGACGTTTGTTGTTTATGCTCTAGTTAATTTATTCCCTCTTCACTTTGGGGCAAGACGTTTGTTGTTTATGCTCTAGTTAATTTATTCCCTCTTCACTTTGGGGCAAGACGTTAGTTGTTTATGCTCTAGTTAATTTATTCCCTCTTCACTTTGGGGCAAGACGTTTGTTGTTTATGCTCTAGTTAATTTATTCCCTCTTCACTTTGGGGCAAGACGTTAGTTGTTTATGCTCTAGTTATTATATTCACTCTTCACTTTGGGGCAAGACGTTAGTTGTTTATGCTCTAGTTAATATATTCACTCTTCACTTTGGGGCAAGACGTTTGTTGTTTATGCTCTAGTTAATTTATTCACTCTTCACTTTGGGGCAAGACGTTAGTTGTTTATGCTCTAGTTAATTTATTCACTCTTCACTTTGGGCAAGACGTTTGTTGTTTATCCTCTAGTTAATTTATTCCATCTTCACTTTGGGGCAAGACGTTTGTTGTTTATGCTCTAGTTAATTTATTCCCTCTTCACTTTGGGGCAAGTTTTGTTGTTTATGCTCTAGTTAATTTATTCCATCTTCACTTTGGGGCAAGACGTTAGTTGTTTATGCTCTAGTTAATTTATTCCCTCTTCACTTTGGGGCAAGACGTTTGTTGTTTATGCTCTAGTTAATTTATTCACTCTTCACTTTGGGGCAAGACGTTAGTTGTTTATGCTCTAGTTAATATATTCACTCTTCACTTTGGGGCAAGACGTTTGTTGTTTATGCTCTAGTTAATTTATTCCCTCTTCACTTTGGGGCAAGACGTTTGTTGTTTATGCTCCCTCTTCACTTTGGGGCAAGACGTTTGTTGTTTATGCTCTAGTTAATTTATTCCCTCTTCACTTTGGGGCAAGACGTTTGTTGTTTATGCTCTAGTTAATTTATTCACTCTTCACTTTGGGGCAAGACGTTTGTTGTTTATGCTCTCACTTTGGGGCAAGACGTTTGTTGTTTATGCTCTAGTTAATTTATTCACTCTTCACTTTGGGGCAAGACGTTTGTTGTTTATGCTCTAGTTAATTTATTCACTCTTCACTTTGGGGCAAGACGTTTGTTGTTTATGCTCTAGTTAATTTATTCACTCTTCACTTTGGGGCAAGACGTTTGTTGTTTATGCTCTAGTTAATTTATTCCCTCTTCACTTTGGGGCAAGACGTTTGTTGTTTATGCTCTAGTTAATTTATTCACTCTTCACTTTGGGGCAAGACGTTTGTTGTTTATGCTCTAGTTAATTTATTCCCTCTTCACTTTGGGGCAAGACGTTTGTTGTTTATGCTCTAGTTAATTTATTCACTCTTCACTTTGGGGCAAGATGCTCTAGTTAATTTATTCACTCTTCACTTTGGGGCAAGACGTTTGTTGTTTATGCTCTAGTTAATTTATTCCTCTTCACTTTGTTTGTTGTTTATGCTCTAGTTAATTTATTCACTCTTCACTTTGGGGCAAGACGTTTGTTGTTTATGCTCTAGTTAATTTATTCAACTTTGGGGCAAGACGTTTGTTGTTTATGCTCTAGTTAATTTATTCCTCTTCACTTTGGGGCAAGACGTTAGTTGTTTATGCTCTAGTTAATTTATTCACTCTTCACTTTGGGGCAAGACGTTTGTTGTTTATCCTCTAGTTAATTTATTCCATCTTCACTTTGGGGCAAGACGTTTGTTGTTTATGCTCTAGTTAATTTATTCACTCTTCACTTTGGGGCAAGACGTTTGTTGTTTATGCTCTAGTTAATTTTTTCACTCTTCACTTTGGAGCAAGACGTTTGTTGTTTATCCTCTAGTTAATTTATTCCATCTTCACTTTGGGGCAAGACGTTTGTTGTTTATCCTCTAGTTAATTTATTCCATCTTCACTTTGGGGCAAGACGTTTGTTGTTTATGCTCTAGTTAATTTATTCCCTCTTCACTTTGGGGCAAGACGTTTGTTGTTTATGCTCTAGTTAATTTATTCCATCTTCACTTTGGGGCAAGACGTTTGTTGTTTATGCTCTAGTTAATTTATTCCCTCTTCACTTTGGGGCAAGACGTTTGTTGTTTCTGCTCTAGTTAATTTATTCCCTCTTCACTTTGGGGCAAGACGTTTGTTGTTTATGCTCTAGTTAATTTATTCACTCTTCACTTTGGGGCAAGACGTTTGTTGTTTATGCTCTAGTTAATTTTTTCACTCTTCACTTTGGAGCAAGACGTTTGTTGTTTATCCTCTAGTTAATTTATTCCATCTTCACTTTGGGGCAAGACGTTTGTTGTTTATGCTCTAGTTAATTTATTCACTCTTCACTTTGGAGCAAGACGTTTGTTGTTTATGCTCTAGTTAATTTATTCCCTCTTCACTTTGGGGCAAGACGTTAGTTGTTTATGCTCTAATTAATTTATTCCCTCTTCACTTTGGGGCAAGACGTTTGTTGTTTATGCTCTAGTTAATTTATTCACTCTTCACTTTGGGGCAAGACGTTTGTTGTTTATGCTCTAGTTAATTTATTCCCTCTTCACTTTGGGGCAAGACGTTTGTTGTTTATGCTCTAGTTAATTTATTCCCTCTTCACTTTGGGGCAAGACGTTAGTTGTTTATGCTCTAGTTAATTTATTCCCTCTTCACTTTGGGGCAAGACGTTTGTTGTTTATGCTCTAGTTAATTTATTCCCTCTTCACTTTGGGGCAAGACGTTAGTTGTTTATGCTCTAGTTATTATATTCACTCTTCACTTTGGGGCAAGACGTTAGTTGTTTATGCTCTAGTTAATATATTCACTCTTCACTTTGGGGCAAGACGTTAGTTGTTTATGCTCGAGTTAATATATTCACTCTTCACTTTGGGGCAAGACGTTAGTTGTTTATGCTCTAGTTAATATATTCACTCTTCACTTTGGAGCAAGACGTTTGTTGTTTATCCTCTAGTTAATTTATTCCATCTTCACTTTGGGGCAAGACGTTTGTTGTTTATGCTCTAGTTAATTTATTCCCTCTTCACTTTGGGGCAAGACGTTTGTTGTTTATGCTCTAGTTAATTTATTCCATCTTCACTTTGGGGCAAGACGTTAGTTGTTTATGCTCTAATTAATTTATTCCCTCTTCACTTTGGGGCAAGACGTTTGTTGTTTATGCTCTAGTTAATTTATTCACTCTTCACTTTGGGGCAAGACGTTTGTTGTTTATGCTCTAGTTAATTTATTCCATCTTCACTTTGGGGCAAGACGTTAGTTGTTTATGCTCTAATTAATTTATTCCCTCTTCACTTTGGGGCAAGACGTTTGTTGTTTATGCTCTAGTTAATTTATTCACTCTTCACTTTGGGGCAAGACGTTAGTTGTTTATCCTCTAGTTAATTTATTCCCTCTTCACTTTGGGGCAAGACGTTTGTTGTTTATGCTCTAGTTAATTTATTCACTCTTCACTTTGGGGCAAGACGTTTGTTGTTTATGCTCTAGTTAATTTATTCACTCTTCACTTTGGGGCAAGACGTTTGTTGTTTATGCTCTAGTTAATTTATTCCCTCTTCACTTTGGGGCAAGACGTTAGTTGTTTATGCTCTAATTAATTTATTCCCTCTTCACTTTGGGGCAAGACGTTAGTTGTTTATGCTCTAGTTAATTTATTCCCTCTTCACTTTGGGGCAAGACGTTAGTTGTTTATGCTCTAGTTAATATATTCACTCTTCACTTTGGGGCAAGACGTTTGTTGTTTATGCTCTAGTTAATTTATTCCCTCTTCACTTTGGGGCAAGACGTTTGTTGTTTATGCTCTAGTTAATTTATTCCCTCTTCACTTTGGGGCAAGACATTAGTTGTTTATGCTCTAATTAATTTATTCCCTCTTCACTTTGGGGCAAGACGTTAGTTGTTTATGCTCTAGTTAATTTATTCCCTCTTCACTTTGGGGCAAGACGTTTGTTGTTTATGCTCTAGTTAATATATTCACTCTTCACTTTGGGGCAAGACGTTTGTTGTTTATGCTCTAGTTAATTTATTCCCTCTTCACTTTGGGGCAAGACGTTTGTTGTTTATGCTCTAGTTTATTCCCTCTTCATTTAAGACGTTTGTTGTTTATGCTCTCCCTTCACTTTGGGGCAAGACGTTTGTTGTTTATGCTCTAGTTAATTTATTCACTCTTCACTTTGGGGCAAGACGTTTGTTGTTTATGCTCTAGTTAATTTATTCCCTCTTCACTTTGGGGCAAGACGTTTGTTGTTTATGCTCTAGTTAATTTATTCACTCTTCACTTTGGGGCAAGACGTTAGTTGTTTATGCTCTAGTTAATTTATTCACTCTTCACTTTGGGGCAAGACGTTAGTTGTTTATGCTCTAGTTAATTTATTCACTCTTCACTTTGGGGCAAGACGTTTTGTTTATGCTCTAGTTAATTTATTCACTCTTCACTTTGGGGCAAGACGTTTGTTGTTTATGCTCTAGTTAATTTATTCCCTCTTCACTTTGGGGCAAGACGTTTGTTGTTTATGCTCTAGTTAATTTATTCCCTCTTCACTTTGGGGCAAGACGTTTGTTGTTTATGCTCTAGTTAATTTATTCACTCTTCACTTTGGAGCAAGACGTTTGTTGTTTATGCTCTGGTTAATTTATTCACTCAACAGGGTTTCATAAAACAGCTTATATAGGATAAACACGGGGTCTCACCATAAAAATAGAGCAAACAAATCTAACTTTCCCTCTACTCCCCTAGTCATTACGGACCAACCGTAAGACTGAGAGCTGTACTTTTCAACATGATGAGAGGAGGAATTATTGAGAGCACAATTACATCTTACAGAATCAACTTCCTGTGCCGAGCCTGACGAGAGGGTCTCCTTCTCTATCATCTAATCAGTGTTTTACCCTGCCACTGCCAGCCTCAATCTTGTAAAGATGATATTACAGACGTATCAGCCATAGTCCTATCTCCTATATCAGCCAGAGTCCTACCCCCCCCCCCCCACACACACCATCCCCATCCCAGCGATAACCGGGAGATTGCATCCCCTTCCTTGTCTTCAAAAGGACCAGATAAGAGCCACATTTAATCAGCAGGCTCTATAATTTGGTGTTAACTTTGCACATATTAGCTAGTCAAAGTGCAGTGAAATGACAGGCCAGGTGGATGGTGTCTCTCTGTCTATCGTGGCCTCTCCTCTCCAGTCTCTCCTGGGGCCTTCTGGCTGGCCAGTCCGTAGCCAGGATGACCAGGAGAGTAAGTGCAGTCGATGGGCAGGTAAACGCTGCCTTGATGAGGCCTGGACCGGAGCTCCTTGGGATCTGTGTGGCTCCTAAGCTGAGGGGATGGAGAGAGAGGCAGGCTGGCTTACCGGCTCACCGCCATCAATACATCAGTGGTTTAGCGACCAGATTAACAGCCTGCGAGTGGTCAGGGCCACAAAACTGCTCAACTCGCCTCTCTATTCAGTGCGGCTGTGGGGCGGGCAGGGGGTGAGGGGAGTAGGGACAGGGGGATCTCAGTCATCAGGATGAGCACACAGGGAGCCCTGTCTGTTTAGGTTTGGGCTGCCGAGGAGAGTCTGGGGACAGATCAATAACAGGAGTGCAATGGAAATATGGACCTAGCTGTTTGAATTTCACTCCCATTACCTTATAACGCCCTACTAGTGAGTTTAAATGGGTATTTGATGGGATGAGTCTAATGCTGGTGGTATGCATTTTATTTGATATATTAAAGGGACGCTTCAGGATTTTGCATGCGGTTTTAAGGAAGTTGCTAACTAGTGTTAGCACAAATGCTAAATAACGTTAGTGCAATGGCTGGAAGTATATTTTAACTGCTAGCATGCTAGTAGATGCCATAGATTTGGTAACAGCTAGCATGCTAGTATATACCATAAACTTCCAGTCATTGCGCTAACGCTAGTTAGTATTGGCTTTTGAAAGTACCTCTAACTTCCTTCATACTGGCTGCAGAGACGTAAACATTTTATCCATGAGTTCATCTTACTCTGGGGCAGTAGATAAAGGTCTTATTGCCAACATCCCAAAGTGTCCCTTTTAATATTCAGAACTAGTCTAACATTAGACAATTCTCTCTATGGGCATTTTTTTCTTTAAAGATGGGAACTCACCGAGCCAACCCCATAGCCCAAACACAATTGCTGGGGAGATTTGAACTCCTAACCTAGAGATCCTCAAGGCCTTAGTTCCATAGTGTGGGGATAAAAGTAAACCCCACCCTCCCCCATGGCGATGACTGTCCATCCAAGTGGCGTATGTTTGGCCTAATTGCCGTGTTCTGGAGTCCAGCGTTAGGACTGGGAGCTGTAAATCTATCAGTGTTATGGGGGCAATGTTTTCTCCAGATGTAGACGAAAGATTGCATCCCTTTGTAATTAAGCAGCGCAGCCCAGGGTGTCATATGGTTTTTATTGGGGCATTCTGGGAAAAATCATTTCGCACCTTGTTTTCTCATCATGCCCTTTATTGTTGTATAAAAGGAGGGATAAAAGAGAGAGAGGAGATTTTTAAAAAGGAAAGAAAATAAAATCTGAATTTCTATATGGAAATGACTGGGTATTGATTTAGGAGACAGAGGTGGGAAGGGGAGGGGGAAGCACAGGGGCCAATCAGAGACTTTCTCAGACAGAAAACAGTAAGAGGAAATAAAAAGATTCAATTAGAATACAGAGAATTTTCACAAATGTTATCGTTTCCTCCTGGTGTCTCTGTTTCCACCTGTGCTCTACTTTAAACTCATTAAAGGAATGAGAGAGGGAGGGAGGGAGGGAGGGAGGGAGGGAGGGAGGGAGGGAGGGAGGGAGGGAGGGAGGGGGAGGGAGGGAGGGAGGGAGGGAGGGAGGGAGGGAATGCACAGAGTTACGGGTTAGGGACAAGAACGCTGTTCAACTTCTCAAGGACAGTGATAGTTTATAGCCTTCACATTCCCTCATAACAAAGTGATGCCTGGAATAAAGAACACTGTGTAGAAACAGGATTGCCATCATCACCAGTCACCCCCACCTCACCCTTTTTTGTTTATGTGGCAAACTTAGGGGTCAAACTTTCTGAGGTGAGTGTTTTTTTTTTTACTAGTCACAGCTGGTGAAAGCACGATAGAGGGGGATTGGACCTTTGTTCAAAATAAGTGGTTTCACACATTTGTATTTTATAAAGCACTTTTCAATCTCTGGGTGATTTACGGAGTTGTGCTGTCCTGTTGGAGGGCCTCTCTCTCTCTGTTCCCTGTGAGCACAGATCAGAAATACAGACAGCAGAGGAAGTCTTCATCACAGCCTCTCAGCTCCTCTCCTCTCAGCTCCTCTCCTCTCAGCTCCTCTCCTCTCAGCTCCTCTCCTCTCAGCTCCCTCCCAGATCCCAGGACCGCTTCCAAATCACTGAGGACTATTCCTCATCTCCTTCCTCACCAGTCACCGTGCCAGGCCCACAAACCCCACTTTATAACGCCACCACATTCAATCAACACCAGACCTAAAATTAGGGCCCTCTGAATGATTCAAATGTGAATCCTTCTTTCAAATGGCCTATCTCTGTCACTACTTAGGAATGTCCTTAATTTATGCTTGTACGGTTGGAAAGGTCTTGTTGGAGTAATTAGAACCATAAGGACTCTGTGCTACTGTATAAACGGGGTCTCTTGGAGCCAGTACGTTTACGTGCCATGAGAGTCGATTGCTAAATCTGGTTTGCAAATTATTATTCAAATCATCAATATATTAATTTAAGCAACTGAACGGAGAGTCTAGTTTAATGAGTTATGTGAACCAGGCTTTATTAAATATTTGTTGATGTTGCACGGGAGAGTAGTGTATATTAGTTCTTGCAGTGGCGTGTCCCAATGGGCCCAGATCTCCATGAACACAATCCCTGCTTTTGTTCTCTCCACTGTTCCTCTGATGCACCTCCGGTGTCTCCAGACTGCTCTTCCCAACATCATTTCACAGATGAGTTATGAGAGCACCAGTCTATGTTGGAGATGATTCCCTCCATATTGCCAGCTAATATCCCCCTCCTTTAAGTCAGGATCCAGTTACTGGCCTCCATGGTCCCTGCAGGAACGGCCTTTGTTCCTGAATGGCTGGGAACAGGAACCTCTCGCTCTACATTAGATGTTTTTCCTTCTTTATGAAAAATAAATGTAGCCCCTTTTTATTCTTCTTAGACAAACCTGACGGGGGTTTCTTCTCAGTTCTTCCATTTCATAGTGCTGCAATAGGCACCTTTGAACTTTAGAAAAGATGAAATGTTAGAATGACGGGAGTTTATGGGATCAAAACAGAATATCAGATTGAATCAAATCGGGATTATAGGAGTGACGAGACAAATTATTACAAATCCCTCAGTACATGAAACAACCCTCGAAAAACCTGATCGTTCTCAGGACCTGCTGTTTGTACTGTGATTTCCTGCCGTGGGTTTTAACACACCTCGTGTCTTTCACTCCAAATGGGGCTTATCATTCAATTTTCCTCAATTTCCGGCTATTTGTGGCCTCATTTTCAGTTTGCTCTATCATGGTGGACTCACTGACACAGAACAGGTTGGAACAATTTGTGACATCCCTCTAGAATCACCTTTGATCATTGGCATTCTTTGATTGGTCATTTTATGTGTGTTAGTAGAGTGGACTGTAACACCATTAGGTGATATTATATATACTGTAGGCTGCATGGCCTCAGAGGCCACTTATATACACAGCATATTACACATGTAGAGTAAATAACAATGGAAATATGGCGTGTCTGAGTTTTGAAGTTCATTTGAAGGACATACCAGTAAATTCAAAGGATAGATTACTGTAGATTACTACCTGTAAATCGTGCCGTTTGGTGTGAGAGCCGCCCTGCCCGTACATCTGGAGGGCCGTTTAGTGCCTTTCAAAGAAGAGCCCCAGCAACAGAGTATTCCCGTATTCAACTTAACTTTGAAATCATTAAACATGATGAAGCCATCTCCGCAAAGTCAGGTGTTTATATACGAAAATCAAACGCCATCTGCCATCTCTGATCAGAGGCAACAGCCTTCAGGCCGGGGTTACGAAGGCACAACAGGAAAAGCCATTAACTGCCAATCACTGTATCGATCGACAAGCCAGTCCACCACTAGCATCACCCCCCCCCCACACACACACACACTCACAGACTCACACATATAAGCACTTACTGTATACAAACACACACTCAGTCACATAACAATCTTCCCTCATACTGCCTGGTTGGTTAGACCAGTCTGAAATGTGGAGGTTAGGCTACTCATCAGAGGAAAGTACACTCCTTTCCCCGCCTCTCTCTCCTCTCTCTTGCTCTCTGTTTAAGCGTTACCCTTTGAATGATCTAAAGATCGTCTTGCTGCTACCTTCCACGTAAGAAGAAGGTTGTGTCTCTTTACCTTGGCTCTCTTGTTTATGTTGTCTGAAGAACGCGGCTGAAGATATTTTCAATTTAAAACACAACCCTGCGTTCTCTCTATCTAAAAATCACCCCAAAGGAACTCTGCCACCAAGTGAGCGCCGACACTCCACCACTCATCCGTTTCCCTCAACATTTTTGGAGCCGACATCAGATAAAAAGGGAAAACTAATAGTCTGCCAAGGACAAAAGAGGGAAAAAAGGGGGATTGATTTTTTTCCTCCATTTCCAATGGTGTCGTTGGGACTAAGGGTCATTAGAAGAATATTTACCTACTTCCCAGCTTAATAGAGATGCTGTGTATCAGGGAGTGATCGGGAGCAGAGGTCAGGGCTGGGGGGAGCAATTAAAGTGTATGGATCCAGGAGCCCAGGGCCCGTCCCATTGTGTGTGCTGCAGGCACCAACTGATAGGTGAGCTGATAGCAAGAGAAAGGCAATGCATATTGAACATGGCTTTATAAATGTATTGAGCCAAATGAACTGGAGCTGCACTAAGGAGCGATGCATGCACACACTATCTTTACTAGGAGTACACATAATGCACTCATTCAGTGTTTTCCACAGTTATTGTTATTTTTGCTTACCAACGTCAGTACTCTTAAGATTTCAAAGTGGCCCGAATATCTAAGCAATGTTCTTTCTTATTTATTTCCTCGTATCTCTTTCTCGCTCCCATTTGAGTGGTCTTCCCTCTGGCCATACAATAGCCAAATCCAGGCATCAGGCATGATAAATGTGGCCCGGGGCCTATGCCCTCGCTCTGCCTCTGTAGTGGCCTCATCGACACATCAGCCTGGGAGGGAGAGAGAGAATGAGAGGGAGGAGGGAGGAAGGGAGGGAGGGAGGGAGGGAGGGGGAGGAGGGAGGGAGGGAGGGGGAGGGGAGGGAGGGAGGGAGGGCGAGATACAAACCAGACTAGCCATTTTCCTCGTCCTGCTCATAAATATTTGTGCGGCTGATTTATAAACAACGGAGCAAGAGACAAGATCAAAGTGAACTGTAACGGTTATGTAAAACCAGGGCTTTTCACGACACTGCCCTACAACACACCATGCTTATACCTATTAAAGACAAAGCCATATATCATACGCCATATTGGCAAGACTATTGAGTGGCCCCGTGCAGTTTAAAGCTTGGTGTTGCCCCTGCTATGACTCTAGGTCTCACAGCGCTAGACTGTAAGCTGCTCACACTACTAAAAGGCTATAGGTACAGTGGGGCGAAAAAGTATTTAGTCAGCTACCAATTGTGCAAGTTCTTCCACTTAAAAAGATGAGAGAGGCCTGTAATTTTCATCATAGGTACACTTCAACTATGACAGACAAAATGAGAAAAAAAAAAAATCCAGAAAATCACATTGTAGGATTTTTAATGAATTTATTTGCAAATTATGGTGGAAAATAAAGTATTTGGTCACCTACAAACAAGCAAGATTTCTGGCTCTCACAGATCTGTAACTTCTTCTTTAAGAGGCTCATCTGTCCTCCACTAGTTACCTGTATTAATGGCACCTGTTTGAACTTGTTATCAGTATAAAAGACACCTATCCACAACCTCAAACAGTCACACTCCAAACTCCACTATGGCCAAGACCAAAGAGCTGTCAAAGGACACCAGAAACAAAATTGTAGACCTGCACCAGGCTGGGAAGACTGAATCTGCAATAGGTAAGCAGCTTGGTTTGAAGAAATTAACTGTGGGAGCAATTATTAGGAAATGGAAGACATACAAGACCACTGACCTCCCTCGATCTGGGGCTCCACGCCAGATCTCACCCCGTAGGGTTCAAAATGATCACATGAACGGTGAGCAAAAATCCCAGAACCACACAGGGGGACCTAGTGAATGACCTGCAGAGAGCTGGGACCAAAGTAACAAAGCCTACCATCAGTAACACACTACGCCGCCAGGGACTCAAATCCTGCAGTGCCAGACTTGTCCCCTGCTTAAGCCAGTACATGTCCAGGCCCGTCTGAAGTTTGCTAGAGAGCATTGGATGATCCAGAAGAAGATTGGGAGAATGTCATATGGTCAGATGAAACCAAAATATAACTTTTTGGTAAAAACTCAACTCGTCGTGTTTGGAGGACAAAGAATGCTGAGTTGCATCCAAAGAACACCATACCTACTGTGAAGCATGGGGGTGGAAACATCATGCTTTGGGGCTGTTTTTCTGCAAAGGGACCAGGACGACTGATCCATGTAAAGGAAAGAATGAATGGGGCCATGTATCGTGAGATTTTGAGTGAAAACCTCCTTCCATCAGCAAGGGCATTGAAGAGGAAACGTGGCTAGGTCTTTCAGCATGACAATGATCCCAAACACACCACCCGGGCAACGAAGGAGTGGCTTCGTAAGAAGCATTTCAAGGTCCTGGAGTGGCCTAGCCAGTCTCCAGATCTCAACCCAATAAAAAATCTTTGGAGGGAGTTGAAAGTCCATGTTGCCCAGCAACAGCCCCAAACATCACTGCTCTAGAGGAGATCTGCATGGAGGAATGGGCCAAAATACCAGCAACAATGTGTGAAAACCTTGTGAAGACTTACAGAAAACGTTTGACCTCTGTCATTGCCAACAAAGGGTATATAACAAAGTATTGAGAAACTTTTGTTATTGACCAAATACTTATTTTCCACCATAGTTGGCAAATAAATTCATAAAAAATCCTAAAATGTGATTTTCTGGATTTTTTTCTCATTTTGTCTTTCATAGTTGAAGTGTACCTATGATGAAAATTACAGGCCTCATCTTTTTAAGAGGGAGAACTTGCACAATTGGTGGCACTCTCCTGCACTCAGCCTGTAAACTCGTTTGATACGTTTGATATTTTGTAAATGTCTGTAGCCAGTAAATGATATGCTGCCGTGTAATACAGCAGTTTAACAAGAGGAGTCAGTGTGTCCTATGGAAGAGGGGAGTAGACAGCTGCACAGGCTGGTTCAGGCAGCCAGCCGGTCAGCCAACACAAAGGCCATGCCATCTCCAGAAGAGGGAGGATGGGTGGGGGAAAGGGGAGGGGTCAGCTCTGTCATGGGACAGCTTTATGGGTCCAAGCCTGGACAGAGAGAGAGAGAGAGAGAGAGAGAGAGAGAGAGAGAGAGAGAGAGAGAGAGAGAGAGAGAGAGAGAGAGAGAGAGAGAGAGAGAGAGAGAGAGAGAGAGAGAGAGAGAGGGCTTGAGATCTGCAGTATCATACACAGCAACACCCCTAGGCCCACTGTGCAGGGAGAAGAGTGGAGAAGGGCAGACATTCCACACCTACAGACACTGTTTACCTCCCTTTTCCTTGGCCTTACTCGGCCCCCCTGGGAGTGAGGGAGTGTGGGGGTATGAGAGGAGAGGCACTGCTCTCTCTCTGCTGACCCCGGCCCTCTCCCAGATTAATAACACCAGAGACTGGCAGATGCAGGGAGGGCCGTGGGGACGCCTGCTAGTTGACCTCTGTGGGAGGGAGAGCAGGGTGGGTAAATGGGAGAGAAAGAAAGTCTTTCTCAACGGAGATTCCCCCCTTTGTCCTAAAAATAGCTGAATAAACAGGGGATCCATCACCAGGACATGTGCCCAGGCAGCCAGGCAGGGTGACAGTGGTGGTGATGGGGCTAGGCTTCATGGGGAGGGTGACTGCTAAACAGCCTGTCTGTCTGAGGACATCTGGCCCCCTGGCTCACAGGGAACATGGTGACACTGTTTTCACTGCACACTTCACCTTATCCCTTACATAACACATAGCCAGCCAGCCAGCCAGCCTCTATCTCTCTCTGTCTCTCTCATGTGTGAACACTCACTCACAGACAGAATAGCTCTGCCCATGTTCTTTACCCACTGGGCTTTGTCTGTGTATTATAGCAGCTACTATGACGTGAGAGGGTTTTTTACTGTATGTGTGTGTTTGGTTGTATAACTGTTTACTACCAACAGTTGAAACTGGGGGAACCAGTTATTTTAGTGGAAACCTCCAAGCGAGGACATGTTTGATAGGAAAACCACAGCAGCGCTGGTTTGGACATGGAGGACAGAGTCCGTGAGTGAATATTCTATTATAGTTACGCCTTGTATTTATGCAGAAGATTGAGGGTATTGCAGGATGAGTCTGCCCAGGTAGGTGGGTGTTCTCTGTTCTGCATAGGGGTGTGTGCGTGTGTGAACAGTATGCGCGTGCGTGCGTGCGTGCGTGCGTGCGTGCGTGCGTGCGTGTGTGTGTGTGTGTGTGTGTGTGTGTGTGTGTGTGTGTGTGTGTGTGTGTGTGTGTGTGTGTGTGTGTGTGTGTGTGTGTGTGTGTGTGTGTGTGTGTGTGTGTGTGTGTGTGTGTGTGTGTGTGTGTGTGTGTGTGAGAGAGAGAGAGAATGGAAAGCAGACAGCTTCTCCCCAGTGTGTCTGACTCCAGCATGGTGAGAGTTGAGTTCAAAGCCCTGCTGGAACATCACAGGGCTGAAGCTGAATGAGGCTGAGTGAGGCAGAGTGAGTCAGACGAGCCAGCCCGTGGTCTGGGAAGGGTTACTGAATTATTACTGATGGTTTCAGGGTAACTGTCTGACCGCAGGTCTGGCGAATATTAATCATTTATTTGATTGTCTGCATGTGCTGATTAATCAATCTGAGGGAGATCTGCAGGATTAACTAGCCCATTATTCCTTTGTAAGAAGATTTTAAAAGACTTTAAAATATCATGTTCCATTTATCATTTATTTTTAGTCCCCTGCTGATGAGGGAGAAATAAAAACTGAGGTGAGATTGGGCAGAACAGCAACAGAGGGGAAGTGCTGGGCGAAGAGGGGAGGGGAAAGAGAGAGGGGAAGTGCTGGGGGAAGAGGGGGAGGGGGAAGAGAGAGGGGAGGGGAGGGGAAAGAGAGAGAGGAGTGGAAAGAGAGAGGGGGAGGGGAGGGGAGGGGAGGGGAGGGGAGGGGAGGGGAGGGGGGGAGGGGAGGGGAGGAGGGGAGAGGAGGGGAGGGAGGGGAAAGAGAGGGGGAAAGAGAGAAAGAGAGAGGGAAAGGGAGAGGCGAGAATGAGAGAGGGAAAGGGAGAGGCGAGAATGAGAGAGGGAAAGGGAGAAAGAGAGAGGGAAAGGGAGAAAGAGAGAGGGAAAGGGAGAAAGAGAGAGGGAAAGGGGATGGGAAAGAGAGAGGGATAGGGAGAGGCGAGAATGAGAGAGGGAAAGGGAGAGGCGAGAAAGAGAGAGGGAAAGGGAGAAAGAGAGAGGGAAAGGGAGAAAGAGAGAGGGAAAGGGAGAAAGAGAGAGGGAAAGGGGAGGGGAAAGAGAGGGGGATAGGGAGAGGCGAGAATGAGAGAGGGAAAGGGATAGGCGAGAAAGAGAGAGGGAAAGGGAGAAAGAGAGAGGGAAAGGGAGAAAGAGAGAGGGAAAGGGAGAAATAGAGAGGGAAAGGGGAGGGGAAAGAGAGAGGGATAGGGAGAAAGGGAGAGAGAAAGAGGGAAAGGGAGAGGGACAGGGAGAAAGGGAGAGGGAAAGGTAGAAAGGGAGAGGGACAGGGAGAAAGGGAGAGGGAAAGGGAGAGGCGAGAATGAGAGAGGGAAAGGGAGAAAGAGAGAGGGAAAGGGAGAAAGAGAGAGGGAAAGGGGAGGGGAAAGAGAGAGGGATAGGGAGAGGCGAGAATGAGAGAGGGAAAGGGATAGGCGAGAAAGAGAGAGGGAAAGGGAGAAAGAGAGAGGGAAAGGGAGAAAGAGAGAGGGAAAGGGAGAAAGAGAGAGGGAAAGGGAGAAAGAGAGAGGGAAAGGGAGAAAGAGAGAGGGAAAGGGAGAAAGAGAGAGGGAAAGGGGAGGGGAAAGAGAGGGGGATAGGGAGAGGCGAGAATGAGAGAGGGAAAGGGATAGGCGAGAAAGAGAGAGGAAAGTGAGAAAGAGAGAGGGAAAGGGAGAAAGAGAGAGGGAAAGGGAGAAATAGAGAGGGAAAGGGGAGGGGAAAGAGAGAGGGATAGGGAGAAAGGGAGAGAGAAAGAGGGAAAGGGAGAGGGACAGGGAGAAAGGGAGAGGGAAAGGTAGAAAGGGAGAGGGATAGGGAGAAAGGGAGAGGGACAGGGAGAGGCGAGAATGAGAGAGGGAAAGGGAGAGGCGAGAAAGAGAGAGGGAAAGGGAGAAAGAG
Organism: Oncorhynchus gorbuscha; assembly: GCF_021184085.1. Classification (NCBI taxonomy): domain Eukaryota; kingdom Metazoa; phylum Chordata; class Actinopteri; order Salmoniformes; family Salmonidae; genus Oncorhynchus; species Oncorhynchus gorbuscha. The sequence continues at coordinate 141,311 of NW_025745956.1, read as the reverse complement.
AGAGGGAAAGGGAGAAAGAGAGAGGGAAAGGGGAGGGGAAAGAGAGAGGGATAGGGAGAGGCGAGAATGAGAGAGGGAAAGGGATAGGCGAGAAAGAGAGAGGGAAAGGGAGAAAGAGAGAGGGAAAGGGAGAAAGAGAGAGGGAAAGGGAGAAAGAGAGAGGGAAAGGGAGAAATAGAGAGGGAAAGGGGAGGGGAAAGAGAGAGGGAAAGGGAGAAAGAGAGAGAGAAAGAGGGAAAGGGAGAGGGACAGGGAGAAAGGGAGAGGGAAAGGTAGAAAGGGAGAGGGACAGGGAGAAAGGGAGAGGGAAAGGGAGAAAGAGAGAGGGAAAGGTAGAAAGGGAGAGGCGAGAATGAGAAAGGGAAAGGGAGAGGCGAGAAAGAGAGAGGGAAAGGGAGAAAGAGAGAGGGAAAGGGAGAAAGAGAGAGGGAAAGGGAGAAAGAGAGAGGGAAAGGGAGAAAGAGAGAGGGAAAGGGAGAAAGAGAGAGGGAAAGGGAGAAAGGGAGAGGGGAGAATAAGAGAGGGAAAGGGAAAGGGAGAAAGAGAGAGGGAAAGGGGCTTTTCGACCAGGAGAGGAAAAACACCAGATTTAACTACGGCAGAAACATACTGTAGAGACCTCATGGAGGCATAGACCAATAGATACGATTTCATGAAAAGAGCCAGTGAGAGGCGGGAGAGAGAGAGAAAGGGAGGAGAAACAACAGGACCAGGAAGTAGATGGGAAAGTGATTGCTCTCCACCTGGAGCAGACTGTCTGCCTGCCTGTGTGTCTGGGAAAGGGCAGAGTGCTGTTGCAGTGGACTCTTGCCCTGCTCTCTCCTCTAGGTAAATTCAGTTCCCTTACTGAGTGTAGCTTAATCCAACATTGTCATAATTCCTGGGTGCAGCCCCACCTACGCCATATCCATGCTATAAATTCTCAATCTGCCGACTGTTTGTGTTATGTCATGTAATTCCTTTGATTCCGACATACCTCTGTTTGTAAATACAAGAGGCACTCAAAGGGCTGTGGTTACTTTACAAGTATGGCGCCCCCGGCGCTTTGGTGGAGAATAGTGGGAGGGAGAGACAGAGAAAGGAATAGGGAGAGGTGGTTAGAAACTGTATCAACTTCCCATGGCTCCTCTGTCAGGCCCACTCCCTCCAGCTTCTGGTTGCACGGTCATGCAGTCAGTCAGGCAGAGAAGCAGGAAGGCAGAGAGGCAGGCAGAAGCAACAGCACAGCAGAGAGGAACGGAGTAAAGCAGGAACAGAGCAGAAAGCTGAGAGGGAGGAGGAGTATGTCCTCACTCATGGCTGAACACGGGCTCCTTAATTATGCGCATTTTAGCAGGTTTTACCTTTACCACTTTCCTCCGGGGGTTGAGATTAGTGCTCACCATGCTTGATTTACTGCACAATAACTGAACAAGAGGTTTACCTAATCAATAAACAGGAAGGGGAGAAAGTGGTGGCCTTTGAGGTATAGTTTGTGACTTCGTGCACCAGTAAGCAGGGTGTATAGGTGGACAGGGCAGCGGGACTGTGATGCCAGCCTGCCCGATGCCTGAGCGGTACGTTGAGCTCACCGCCTAGCTGTGCCTGCTCCTCTAACGTCTCTCCTCGCCACAGTCACTGGAGTGGAAAACATTATGGGAGGTCAACAACAAGGAAGGTCAGCAACACATCGCATAATAAGGGCACTCCTCCAAAACATTAATGAATTAAAATCACAAGTTGTCCTATAAAAAGGGGCTTAATACGATCTTACAACCTACGTGCGTAATTTCCATTAAAAGGGATACAAAGCTTTCCTGTGCGGTGGGGAGCAGAAGGTTGCTGTGCCCTGGGCAGCCAGCTCCAACGACCTCGCTGTGGTTATTTTGGGAATCTCCAATGCCCTGCCAGGCCGGCAGAGGTCTTTCAGCACTAGGCTCCTCTGCTCTGGAAAAGCTTCTGCCGGCGTGACTAAAGCAGTAGGCTGCCTCCAATTAGACCGGGCTGTGTTGGGTTTTTGTGATGACCACCATATCTCAGCTGTAATTATGCTGCGCTGGGAATGATGAGGGTTTAGGTTATTGATCCTCCATTGATCACACTGATCAATGAGCACTTTGTTTTGTCTTTTTATGGAAAGTGAGGTTCTCATTTTTTCTGTCTAATAAGCAGGCTGGGCAGAATGACCCTATACAGCCAGAATGGCTTTTTGTGTTAGCAGGGCCCTGGTGTATTCGATGATATTATGGAAAGAGGGGTTAGACCTTCACAGAGTACCACTTTTCAACATAAGTGTACACACTCCCGTTGGGCATGGGTTAGAGGCTGCTGGGGGTCTTAGGAAGAACTCATTTCAAATTCATGTCTAGTTGGGGGGGGCAGAAGAAGTAAGGCTTCAGGGCATGCTTTTTCCATCAGATGGTATCTCTACTGATAGAGAACAGGACTCATTATATGAACTTTGAATGAGTATCAGGTGATTAGGAAAATAATTAGTTTTTAGCGTATGAAGACGCATACAGTTGGTAACAACATAGTGTTTTTAACACTATAACACCCTTTTTGAATGTTGTATGCTTATCTTAGCTATTAGTAGGTTCTAGTGTGAAGAGGAAGTCTTGGACTGTGTGTGATGTGTAGAATAGGTGCAGGGTTGAAGTTCTAACGGCTTCATAGTAGATGTGGGTGTACGGAGCTGGTAGAAGAACTCTCGACAGTAGTTTCACTCCACCAACAGGGTACTTAACCTCCATACATAACATCACAGTCCAAGCCTTCCTCTTTACACTAGCACCTTATCTAACTGCTCCGCCCCCATTCACTCATTTGCATTTTAATAAGGGGACCACTCAACTGCCTTTTTGGTCCTTTTGTCAGTTTGCTGCTGCTAATGAAAGATGTCCCCTTAAGACTGGGTTAAATATTGACTCTGGCTCAGTCCCATCATTGGTGTCTTAATTATCTCGCCAGTGTAGAGCGGTAGCTAGGGTAGGGCACAGAAGAGGGGCAGGCTGGGGCAAGGCGGAGCGAGTGAAACACTTCCCCTATAGAGGTTTCAAACCCACACTCCAACTACTTCATAGTGAATTTTATATAAAGAAGAACAGGAAAGTAATGGGAGAAAACACACAGCATTACACTCTTACTGCCTTATTGCATAGCCCGAAGCAGCGACCAATTATGTGGTAATGAAATATTTACACAGCCAAACTGGGAATGCCAGAGGTGAAAGCTAGATAATACAAGCCTGGAGGAGATTGTATTCTGTATCGCTCCTCCCGTTACGTCAGCATCTCTCATCTCAGCCAGCCAGGCTGGGTGGAACAGGAGGAGAGAAACCAATGACACCACCAAGCCCAGAGGCTAAAGTGACACCACCAAGCCCAGAGGCTCCTCTATCTTTTCCCCTCTCCTCCTCGCCCCTGACAGGATACACTGGCTCATCTAGGGGCTTCATCTGGGTCATGGTAGCTAGAGAGGTTGGTAGAGAAAAGGAAGGGCAGCCATCTTGGTGACACTGTGACAGACAGTGTGGTGCTGATGAGAGGTCCAGTTTGACCCTAGGGGTGCAGCGCTGGGTCTGGTGACGCATCTGTCGCAGTCACAAAGGGGTCGCAGCGGATCTGAGCGGGGACAACTAGGATGTTTGTTGTCATAGACTAATGGCGTTTTGGTCATGTTCTGGCTCTGAGTTAAATTTCCACTGACTGTATTAATCATCACAAGTGCCATTTGTCTGTACTCCTCACCCCCAAGCACCTATGGCTTCTCTGCTACCGTACCCTCCACTACCCCCACCTGCTCCCCATCCACCTAATAAGCAGCCTGTGGCCCACACCTCCAGCCGGCCCACAAGGCCATGCTGCAATTGTTTGGCTGGCAAGTGACAAATGGGGTACTGTGGTTGTCAGGGTCTCTGTCACCTGTGGGGTCGCCAGGCCAGGGCTGCCTCTACCTCTGCCTCCGTAACAGGCAAACCCACAATGAAACCAAGTACTCTCATGTACAGCCACTGTCAGTCCGTCATCTGTCTCATTTAGCAACCACACACGTCAGAAACACTAGACATCCCTATTCAGCTCGTCAATGCATTGCCATTCAAGAGCACTAGTCCTATTACAATGTGTTGTAATGCATTCCTCAGTGTCCCTGCTGACTTGCATGGAAGTCGCAGATATTTTTGAAGGATTTCATTTTATTTGTGGCTCTAGGCCTCTTTAGTGTAGCGTTTTCGCAGTGTGTTGGAAGTGCCTCTAAGGTTTGTAAAATAAACATTTGCCTCAAGCAGGGAGGAGAATATCATTGCAGAGACTATATCCAAACCCCTCCCTATCCCCCAGCCCAGTGCAGAGTAGCCGGCTTACCATGCTAACCATGGCTGGGCTTTAAGCCTTGCCTACAGGCCAAGTGCTAGCTGGGAGGCTGAGTGGTCTGGGTACATGCTGCTGTCAGAATCCTACAGGGTGCTGTCAGCAGGGTTTGTTTGGGAAGGGGGGCAGATAATGTAAGGGAGGAGGGGGGTTCTGGGTTGTGGCTGCCAAGTGCAGGTGTGGATTTTCCACAGACCTGCTTGTTCTCTGTCTCACGTGAAAACTGACCTGCATGGTGTTTATACTCATAGGAGGTGGCTGGTGAGACAATATCTCATCACTGGATAGAACAGGCATATACCATAACACCACTCCACACCACCCCAGCCGAGACTACTGTACAAGGCCTCAGCTCTGACCAGCTTATTGTTTTCCCTCCTCCCGAAGCCCTTATTTCTCATTAGGATAGATATGACATGTGTTAGTAAACCCTCGATACCTCCTGACGTCTAGTCTTTATTCAAAGAGAAGACGAGACAACACCAGGGCCTTTGAAATGCATGTGAACATCTCTGCTGCTTGGGTTTGACGGAGTCTGTCTCCTGTTTGGAGCTGTAATGAGAACCAGAGAAACACATTCTTCCCCAGTCAGTCCTGTCCTAATAATTACCATCACCACTGTCCAAAATGGAGGGTTGTGTTGTTGACGAGGCAGTGGGAGGCAGTAGGTTTCTGGGAAGAGCAGCACAAGGGCAGGTCCAGAGTTGCCCTCCTGATATTCCAGATGGCATGGGGCCGATGCAGATGTCATTGAGTGGTCGGAACAGCTGTTTGCTTTGTGCCCCCGTGGTGTAACACAGCTGTCGCCTCCTGCAGGCAGAGTTATTGTACTGCAGCGTCCGCTCTGTTCTCTGCTCGGCTCACCCAGGCTAGCATTCATTAAAGCACCATGAGGCTAAACTGTTAATTAGCTGCTCAGAGAGAAGAGTGACGGCTCGCTATTAATTTAGCATACTTTTTTTTCTCGTATTATTCAGGTGCTTGACATCATTTCCTCCCCGTCTCAGAATCATTTGCAGTGTTTCGCAAAAGTAGGGGCCCGTCTCATTAAGAGGGGGGAAATGTGTTTATCTGGCTGAGATTAGAAGTGGACCTTATGTATGTATGGCCATGCTTATCCAAATGTTGTTAATGAGAGGGACCCGGGATGCCGGCGTGGGGCTCCGGTGGGCATAGGCCCAGGCTCGTTATCACCGTGCTGGGCATTGATCTCTCCCCGCTCAGCCTCCTCCTCCTCTCTTAGAGCAGAGTGACTCACTCATGAATTATATGAACACATTGATCAGCTGATTGAGAGCCATTGTTTCGAGCCCAGGGTCAATATTGAAGAAGCGATTATCCAACTCTTGTTTTCGCCCTGTGTATGTGAGAATGTATTATTCGGCTGCTTGTCACTACACCCCCCCCCCCCTCCTCGCTCCCCAGCCACACAAAGAGACATGCTACCACAGCATACACAATCAACATGGGCCAAATGACTGGCTGCATTGATTGCCTTCTCTCTGCAATTATGTTGCCATTGTTTACTTTCCAGCATCTTACTTATTAAAAAGGAATTCAATAATTATTGCTTTATTTAATGTTAAAGTTAGGCTGAGTGGCTGCCTGAAGCCGAGGCCCAGCCAGCAGCAGTATTGTATTAAGGCACTGTGACCCCCCGACTCCCACTGTGCTCCCAGCAGGCTGTGTTTACCTATTGCCCAGCCTGTAGAGAGCTACTGTCATCCATCTTTACCTCGCTGCCCTCCCCGATGACAAAGAGGCCTCCTTTCTCTCTCTCAGACAAATATGCAGCCTGTTGTTTTTTCATTTGTAGCAGTTGATCATCGCCCTACTGGCAGGAGGGAGAGTCACTAATTGTCTGGTGTGCTTTTAGACAAAAGGGGAGAGCCCAGGGTTGGGCAGAGAGGGATTAGGGAGCGAGAGGAGAGGAGAGGAGAGAGGGGAAGGGGAGGGGGACAGGAAGCAGTAGGTATGCAGTTTGGGGCGGATACATGCAGTCCCCCCAAACAACAGCGCAATGTCTGGGCTTGTCGCCGCTCGCAGTGGCTAATTCGAACCAGCCGCTGAACTTGGCACCCGCAGCGGCTTCTGTGGTCGTGGCTGCTGTTCCTGCTGCTGCCGGCGGAGTGGGAATCACAGGCAAAGCTGCAATCATTCAGACTCCAGCCGTTCTCCCTATCTTCTCTCTGCTAAACAGCCTACCTTCCTTCCAGGTGAATCCCAGAGCCCATCTTTACAAGACCCCAGCCTCCTGCACCCCACACAACCCGTCAAGTCACACACACAACCCCAGGGCTACCTGTGCCAGCACACGGCTCAGTCACTCACACAACCCGCCAAGTCACACACACAACCCCAGGGCTACCTGTGCCAGCACACGGCTCAGTCACTCACCCAACCCGCCAAGTCACACACACAACCCCAGGGCTACCTGTGCCAGCACACGGCTCAGTCACTCACACAACCCCAGGGCTACCTGTGCCAGCACACGGCTCAGTCACTCACACAACACCAGGGCTACCTGTGCCAGCACACGGCTCAGTCACTCACACAACCCCAGGGCTGCCTGTGCCAGCACACGGCTCAGTCACTCACACAACACCAGGGCTACCTGTGCCAGCACACGGCTCAGTCACTCACACAACACCAGGGCTACCTGTGCTAGCACACGGCTCAGTCACTCACACAAACCCCAGGGCTACCTGTGCTAGCACACGGCTCAGTCACTCACACAACCCCAGGGCTACCTGTACCAGCACACGGCTCAGTCACTCACACAACCCCAGGGCTACCTGTGCCAGCACACAGCTCAGTAACACACACAACCCCAGGGCTACCTGTGCCAGCACACAGCTCAGTAACACACACAACCCCAGGGCTACCTGTGCCAGCACACAGCTCAGTCACTCACACAACCCCAGGGCTACCTGTGCCAGCACACAGCTCAGTAACACACACAACCCCAGGGCTACCTGTGCCAGCACACGGCTCAGTCACTCACACAACCCCAGGGCTACCTGTGCCAGCACACAGCTCAGTCACTCACACAACCCCAGGGCTATCTGTGCCAGCACACGGCTCAGTCACTCACACAACCCCAGGGCTACCTGTGCTAGCACACGGCTCAGTCACTCACACAACCCCAGGGCTACCTGTGCCAGCACACGGCTCAGTCACTCACACAACCCCAGGGCTACCTGTGCCAGCACACGGCTCAGTCACTCACACAACCCCAGGGCTACCTGTGCCAGCACACAGCTCAGTCACTCACACAACCCCAGGGCTACCTGTGCCAGCACACGGCTCAGTCACTCACACAACCCCAGGGCTACCTGTGCCAGCACACGGCTCAGTCACTCACACAACCCCAGGGCTACCTGTGCCAGCACACGGCTCAGTCACTCACACAACACCAGGGCTACCTGTGCCAGCACACGGCTCAGTCACTCACACAACCCCAGGGCTACCTGTGCCAGCACACGGCTCAGTCACTCACACAACCCCAGGGCTACCTGTGCCAGCACACGGCTCAGTCACTCACACAACCCCAGGGCTACCTGTGCCAGCACACGGCTCAGTCACTCACACAACCCCAGGGCTACCTGTGCCAGCACACGGCTCAGTCACTCACACAACACCAGGGCTACCTGTGCCAGCACACGGCTCAGTCACTCACACAACCCCAGGGCTACCTGTGCCAGCACACGGCTCAGTCACTCACACAACCCCAGGGCTACCTGTGCCAGCACACGGCTCAGTCACTCACACAACCCCAGGGCTACCTGTGCCAGCACACGGCTCAGTCACTCACACAACCCCAGGGCTACCTGTGCCAGCACACGGCTCAGTCACTCACACACTGAGATATAAGACAGGAGTGGTGTTTTATTCTACACCCGGCTCAGAGTGGTGTTTTATTCTACACCTGGCCCAGAGTGGTGTTTTATTCTACACCCGGCTCAGAGTGGTGTTTTATTCTACACCCGGCCCAGAGTGGTGTTTTATTCTACACCCGGCTCAGAGTGGTGTTTTATTCTACACCCGGCCCAGAGTGGGTTTTTCAGACCATCGTCTTTCTGTCTTTTCACAGTAAATACAATGACCTCGTTGGATGTAATTGCTGCCATGACATCAGTGTCTGTGAATAACATAGGTGCTACTCGACATTATTCATCAACATGCCTTGTGCCTGGAACCAGCTCATCAATTTGCCCCTCGGTCAATGGTGAAACCATGGCGCTATGATATCACCGGATATGGTATTCTCATTGATATGGTAAAGAGTATGGATCAGGTTTAAATGGCAGCACACTGTGGCCTGTAGGTTCTGTGTCCTGTAGGTTCTGTGTCCTCTCCCTGTCTCTGTCCCATGTTCACCTCCTGACACCAGCGCTCACACACACACACAAACACACTCAGTGCCGTCCGGAAAGCGGCCAGCTTTACCTTTAAGTGCTGAGAATCACTGGGATAATTACAAAGCAATACACAGCCAGACACTCACTGGCTCGTTCACACAGGGAATTTGGCAGCTCTCGCTGAATTGATAGCCATTTAGCCCGTGGATAGTCATCTGTTTTAATGCATTAATTTTGTATTAACAGCACTGCCAAATGTAATGGTGGAAATTGGGGTATGATCATAATGGAGAGTGTGTGCGTGCCTGTCTCTCTCTCTCTGTGTGTGTGTGTGTGTGTGTGTGTGTGTGTGTGTGTGTGTGTGTGTGTGTGTGTGTGTGTGTGTGTGTGTGTGTGTGTGTGTGTGTGTGTGTGTGTGTGTGTGTGTGTGTGTGTGTGTGTGTGTGTGTGTGTGTGTGTGTGTGTGTGTGTGTGTGTGTGTGCGTGCGCGCACCTTAATTTCCACGTGTGTGTTTATGTGTGTGCATGTATTATACTGCTCCATTGGGGACGATTCTGTGGAATTACCGGCTTGTGTTGGCACTCTAGCTGCCTTCCACCCTTCCAGTAATACCCATGTCCATGTCACGTTGGCTCTCCTCTCTTCTCCTCTCCCAGCTACTGTTTTGGTTAAAGGTATATTTTTACATCCCATTGAAGTGGATGGAAATGCAGGTGTATGCAGCACTCTGGGTGGGTGTTGTAACTGATCTGTCCTTATATTGCCCACTGAGAGGCCAGGGTGCAGTGTTAAGTTGCCAGGGAGATGGTGTGTTGGCGCCCACACCGCCCCAGTCCCTCTCTACCTGTATGAGCACAGAGCCCTGCTTCAACCTCCACAGAGAGAGGAGGTAGAGTACAGAGGCCTGGCTACAGAACAGCACACACATTCTGCCTCCCTCGCCCCATCCTTCTCCAGCACTCCATGCTCCCATTCTCTTATCCATGTTCGGCTAAAACTCCTGTCTCCTGTACGACTGTCGTAAATTCCCAGCCAATTAAATGGAACTGAGGAGAAATTGAAGCCATGCGGCCTGTTGAGGAGGGGCTGACAGCCGTCCTCCAGCCTCCACCCAGCTCTGTAGCTCAGCTCCTCTCAGGGCCTCAGTGGGGTGCTTGGTGCTCAGGGGCCCCGGTGCAGGGCAGCCGAGGCAGCCTCCTCTCCTCTCCTTTGGAACGGCCAGGCCAGCTCCTCCCAGCTTTCTCTCCCAACATGACTTTTTAATTAAACCGCTGAATTCCTGCACTCCAGTTGGAGGTGATTTATCAGCTAGGGGCTTCATTGCAGGATCATAGGAAACAGACACAGGCCCTGTCTAATGCATTACTGTGTTTCACATCCAACGTTTGTGTGTACGTGTGTGTGTGCTCCTAGATAGCATCACTAGACTCTCTCACATCTATAATGTTGATGGAATCCTGTGTGTACGTGTGTGTGTGCTCCTAGATAGCATCACTAGACTCTCTCACATCTATAATGTTGATGGAATCCCGTGTGTTTGTGCTCCTAGATAGCATCACTAGACTCTCTCACATCTATAATGTTGATGGAATCCCGTGTGTTTGTGCTCCTAGATAGCATCACTAGACTCTCTCACATCTATAATGTTGATGGAATCCCGTGTGTGTGTGCTCCTAGATAGCATCACTAGACTCTCTCACATCTATAATGTTGATGGAATCCCGTGTGTGTGTGCTCCTAGATAGCATCACTAGACTCTCTCACATCTATAATGTTGATGGAATCCCGTGTGTGTGTGCTCCTAGATAGCATCACTAGACTCTCTCACATCTATAATGTTGATGGAATCCTGTGTGTTTGTGAGCGTGCGCATGCATGGGGGTGTTTCAGAGAGCCCCTGTCCCCATGGGTAGTGTTCAATCCCGTCTCTCATATAGAGCTCCCACCTACAACTGGTCAGATGGACCAGTCCGGGGAGGGGGGTACACTGCTGTGTTGGCCCTGTACTGATCAGGCCCCATATCTCTAACAGTCCTCCATCACCCCCACACTCTGTTTGGTACGGCCCGGTGCTGTTTGAATAAGTGTGGTTGTAAACACACTTACAGGTGTCTGTGGTCTGTAAGGGGTGGTGATACAGAGGGGATGAGGTCTGGTTTGGACTGAGTCGGGCCCTGCCTACAGCCCAGTCAGTTTGAGGTGATATACAGCCTGTTCTAGGCCAGGCAGTCTCAGGTTCACTCCTGCATAAATCCTGCTTTTTTTATGGGAAGCTGTAAAACTCCCAGGACTTTTTTTCTACCTCTTGAAACCAACTTTGAAGTTTAGGTCAGGTGTCGTCTGTTTTTTGTGTGTGAACTCACTGTCTCCTTTTTTGCAGCCTTGAGTCGTAATGTGGTAAGAAGTCCCTCTCGCTCCATTTGTTTTGTTCGACATCTGCTATGACTTTAAAACAGTGTGCCATTTCTCAGCTCAGCAATCACACAATGGATTTTGTGTTATCTACGAGTAAATCTGTCTGTCAGATTTCTCTGTACCTGAGCTCTGATGCAATATGTGTGGACGGAAGAGAAGAGGGGGAGAAATGAGGGATACAGCTCGCACCAGCAGAATATCCAGCAGCACCTATTCAATGACATCATGGAGGGCTTCAAACGAGGCGAGGAGGGAGAGCAAAGAGAGAGAGACAGACCCTTTTAGAATCACCTAATAATTCTATTACACAGAGCTGTGGGGCTTGCAAAAAATAAAAACTCCCTTCCTTTTCCTGGAAGCAGTGTCCTAATGTACGTTTAGGTGTAGAAGTGAGAAATATAAAACCAGGGAGAATGGAATACAATTGCCCAGAAAAGCCCATAGCGATATTACAATATTACCAGAAAATTAAACATTAGAAGAAAATATGGGAGCATTTCTGGGAACATAATATTGTTATGATTTTTTCTCAGCCCAGGCTGTCAACACCTGATTCAGATGTAATGTGGTTAAAAATCTAATGTTTCCATTGCTTTTGCATTTCCCAGCCATCTAAACATGTTGCCTCAATGCAGGGCAAGCCGGTTCAGGCTCCTCTTAATTAATCAATTCGTTTTTCCCGACCTTTGTCTAAGTGTGGGGGGTGGCCTGTATGGGAGATTAAGAGAGTCGTGGTGGGAGGCAGATACAGGATAACAGCCATTTTCCCCTCTCTCTCAGTATGAAGCCACACATTCAAAATGAAGCCTGTTTCAAATAAAACGATACTGAAACGTAGCAATCCTTCTTATAATCTGCTTGTGCTTGCATTGTGTATCCAAGTTATTTTTATCATAGCCTTTTCAGATTTCACATGATATGACGAATTGCAGTAGCAATAGTCTTGGATAGGATTAATCATTACCTATCAAATTGTATCTCCACTAAGCTCCAATTGCCTTATTTTTGTTGCCTATACATGCAATTCTCAAAAGCTTTCAAAGCCATGCATGGAAAACCCGGCCGCTGTTACAAACAAATCACCATTTTTACATGTATTTATTTTCCTGGCAGTTTTTAATGGAGCATTAATGATGGACGGAAAGTACATTTATTTGGATTCATTATCTGATCTAGTCCTCATCTTGCAGTGAAGTGTTTGTTGTTTTCAGCCCATTCACCCACTCAGCCACTGAATCTCACAAGAGACTAGGCCATGAAGATTAGAATAGAAAGAAACATCTTGTGATGATTGACATTGATTGCAGCCCCAGAAATCCACAGCTAGACTCCAGAGTGGGCCGTATGAACAGAACATGACAGGCGTGAGAACAGTGGCCATATTGAGTCTGGCCCTTCCATTGTAAACATGAAATGATCAGGGCCCTGCTTTATAGGATAATTATCAATACCTCTGCCGATCCCCTAGTCAGGGCCATATTGTGTTGGCATTGTGCCATTGATTGGGCCTTGTAGGGGGTAATTAGTGTGTGGGTCCATGGTGTGGTGTTGGGGGAGATGGTGTCACTGTGCTGTGTGGGACACGTTGTGTGTCATTATAGGGTGTGTGTTGGTTGTGGGGTAGAGCGGAGTTGGTCTGTCATTGTGGGGCACTTAGAGGAAATGTTGGGGTTGATAGGTCAATACTGTGGAGTCTCTGTCCCCTGAAGGTCACTACCCTGTTGAGGAATGTTCTAGTTAGTTTCAGAATGTGGTGTGCCCCCCCCCCCTCTCTCCCTGGTGCTTGCTGTGATAGGGAGGATTTGACTGGCCCTGATCAATATTTAGCATCCCATGCATGAAAAGGCAGATGTTTGGAGTTTCCTTCTCAGAGACGAGAGGCTTCTCTTGAGTGAAAGGGATCAATGCTCCCTTTCGTCTGCCAGGTCTGTGGTCCTGCGGTCCTCTGAGGGGTGCGTGATGTGTGTCTCTCGACCCCGCGCCTAGGCCCCTGAGACCAGCCCGGCTCCCACCCCTCTCTTCACCTGTCCTGTTAGTCCACAGACAGATACAGCCGGACACAGAGAGAGATACAGGGCTCAGTCCAAACAGAACAGTGTGGAAGAGGGCTGGGTGTTAAACAACAGGGCTGTGATTGGTAATTGATTTGTTCATTTGCAAATTGTGTGAGTGAAAGTGAGTCAGTGGTGCCTGGCTAGTTGTCTGCCGTCAGTTAAAAGCCCTTTCTCTCCCTCTCTCTCTCCCTCTCTCTCTCCCTCTCTCTCTCTCTCTCGCTCTCCTCCCACAGCACCTGCAGCATCAGGAGAACGCGGTGGAGGGAGATGCCTGCTACTACCACTGTGTGCTGTGTAACTACTCCACCAAGGCCAAGCTCAACCTGGTCCAGCATGTGCGCTCCATGAAGCACCAGCGCAGCGAAAGCCTGAGGAAGCTCCAACTCCTGCAGAAGGGCCTGCCTGAGGATGAGGAGGAGCTCAGCTCCATCTTCACCATCCGCAAGTGTCCGTCTGCTGATACAGGTAAGATATAGAGCAGGAGGACTTACTCTCCACTATATTTTACAATGGGAGGACTTACTCTCCACTATATTTTACAATGGGAGGACTTATTCTCCACTATATTTTACAATGGGAGGACTTACTCTCTACTATATTCTACAATGGGAGGACGTACTCTCTACTATATTCTACAATGGGAGGACTTACTCTCTACTATATTCTATAATGGGAGGACTTACTCTCTACTATATTCTATAATGGGAGGACTTACTCTCTACTATATTTTACAATGGGAGGACTTACTCTCTACTACATTTTACAATGGGAGGACTTACTCTCTACTATATTCTATAATGGGACGACTTACTCTCTACTACATTTTACAATGGGAGGACTTACTCTCTACTATATTCTATAATGGGACGACTTACTCTCTACTACATTTTACAATGGGAGGACTTACTCTCTACTACATTTTACAATGGGAGGACTTACTCTCTACTATATTCTATAATGGGAGGACTTACTCTCTACTATATTTTACAATGGGAGGACTTACTCTCCACTATTTTACAATTGGAGGACTTACTCTCCACTATTTTACAATTGGAGGACTTACTCTCTACTATATTTTACAATGGGAGGACTTACTCTCTACTATATTTTACAATTGGAGGACTTACTCTCTACTATATTTTACAATGGGAGGACTTACTCTCTACTATATTCTACAATGGGAGGACTTACTCTCCACTATATTTTACAATGGGAGGACTTACTCTCCACTATTTTACAATAGGAGGTCTTACTCTCCACTATATTTTACAATGGGAGGACTTACTCTTCACTGTATTTTACAATGGGAGGACTTACTCTTCACTGTATTTTACAATGGGAGGACTTACTCTCTACTATATTTTACAATGGGAGGACTTACTCTCTACTACATTTTACAATGGGAGGACTTACTCTCCACTATATTTTACAATGGGAGGATTTACTCTCCACTATATTCTACAATGGGAGGACTTACTCTCTACTATATTCTATAATGGGAGGACATACTCTCTACTATATTCTACAATGGGAGGACTTACTCTCTACTATATTCTATAATGGGAGGACTTACTCTCTACTATATTCTACAATGGGAGGACTTACTCTCTACTATATTTTACAATGGGAGGACTTACTCTCTACTACATTTTACAATGGGAGGACTTACTCTCCACTATTTTACAATTGGAGGACTTACTCTCTACTATATTTTACAATGGGAGGACTTACTCTCCACTATTTTACAATTGGAGGACTTACTCTCTACTATATTTTACAATGGGAGGACTTACTCTCCACTATATTCTACAATGGGAGGACTTACTCTCTACTATATTCTATAAGGGGAGGACTTACTCTCTACTATATTCTATAATGGGAGGACTTACTCTCTACTATATTCTATAATGGGAGGACTTACTCTCTACTATATTTTACAATGGGAGGACTTTCTCTCTACTACATTCTATAATGGGAGGACTTACTCTCTACTATATTCTACAATGGGAGGACTTACTCTCTACTATATTCTACAATGGGAGGACTTACTCTCTACAATATTTTACAAGGGGATACAGACACACTCACCAGCTACTGGCTGTACCTGTAGCTGCTTCATAATACTTCACACAGGGACTAAAGTGGGCTTTATTTTATGTCCTCTGCGGTATAGATATGAGCAGCAGTGCTTATGTTAATTATCAAAGATAATTTGATTACTTTCATGGAACCAGCCACCTTTAGACAGTGACTGTGCTGCTGTTGCTGATAATTTGATTACTTTCATGGAACCAGCCACCTTTAGACAGTGACTGTGCTGCTGTTGCTGATAATTTGATTACTTTCATGGAACCAGCCACCTTTAGACAGTGACTGTGCTGCTGTTGCTGATAATTTGATTACTTTCATGGAACCAGCCACCTTTAGACAGTGACTGTGCTGCTGTTGCTGATAATTTGACTACTTTCATGGAACCAGCCACCTTTAGACAGTGACTGTGCTGCTGTTGCTGTTGTTATTTTCCCTGCAAGGGAAATGTAATCAAAAACATACTGATAAACTCATTTTAAAAAGTAAGTGGTTGAAATGTGAGTAAGTGTCTGTGCCGTATTGTATTCAAACAAGACAAACAGTTCCCAATGCCACTGAGTCTGTGCTATTATATTGATATAAGCAGGTAAAATGATTATAAAATGGTGGCACCTCAGATTCAAAATACAGCGTGCTCTAGATTGTTTTACTTTTGCTGGGACACAGTGCATATCTACCAGGAAAGCCACCTGCCCTCTGTAACTCCTCCCACACAGGTAGAAGGCAGGAAGTAGCTACTGTGCCTTCATTCTGTCAGGCACAAACCCTACACTCTGCGTTTATTTATATATTTTTAGTTCAGAATAGTGCATGTATTCAGAATGCATATTCAAATATTTTTTCCTAGTCAAAACTAAATGAACTGTAACTAATTATTTCTGAATGCAGCCTTTTTCCTATATATGCACAATTCAGTTGGATGCTTTCTGAGAAATAATAGTAATAATTCTGAGATCAGGCCGTGCCTGCAGTGAATGGAGCTACAGGGCCTTGCTGTTCAGCCAATAAAGACACATTCAGAGATGCCATCAGGCCAGAGGTAGGAGGAGCAAAGCAGCAATAACAGATACACCCACAGCAGCAGCAGTAAAAGGCACAAACAAAAGCCAGGATTGGTTGTTTGTTAGGGGCCGATTTAAAAAGGAGTGAGCTGCGGTCAATTAACACTGTGTCTTAGCACAGATTTGGTTTTCTAATCACTTTAACTTCTGCACCCTGACAAAGGGCCTCCATTGTGTGTATCCCCACAGAGTGCCGTCACTGCCCTCCCCCCTCACATTCACTCTGTGTGTTGTTATGTAAAAAACAAGACCGGGCCTCTGAAGATGCTTTGTTCCAAGGAGGCAGGGATAATGAAGCCAGCGGCCGGGAAATTGCGCAAAAGGCAGTCACAGATCTGAGGCAAATCATTAGAGAACACATTTAGACGAGCAATTAAGGACAATTAAGCTTTCTGCTCACTGCACTCCAAATATGTTAATGACTACAGTACAGTGGACAAGTGAACATGTAAAAGCAAGAGGAAGCCCACTTAGGTTAAAAGGGTGGGGGGGGGGGGTTGGGGATTTTGTGTTAGAGGAAGGAGGGGAGCTGTGGTGTGGTTCACAAACAAGTCTCATTTTCTCTTTTTTAGCTTGAGGTTCTGTTTATTTATATATCTTCTTTCCTAACCTTCGATGTACGTTAATGGATAACCACGTTTGTAAGAAACTGAGTGAGGCTATAGCTGTAGGTTAGGTAATGGGCTCCTGCACGGGGTGGTGTGGGCACACACACACACACACACACACACACACACACACACACACACACACACACACACACACACACACACACACACACACACACACACACACACACACACACACACACACACACACACACACACACACACACACACACACACACACACACACACACACACACACACACACACACTGTACACATACGCTGGGGGTGCTCTCTCCAGCCCCCTTCGGAGATACATCAAACTACAGTCTTCCAGACCACATTATCCCACAGTAAACACACGAAAAACACTACAAGATGGTGGATAAAAAACGTTCTACTCTGTGATAATTGTTCAGGCCACTAGTGGGGTTTAGTTCAAGGTGTGTACTTTTAAGATGACTTGATTGCCTTGCTGTCAGGTCCTTCAGTTGATTAATTTAATCACCTCATCTTTTCCCAAAAGTAATTCAGCTACTTTTGACCTGAGAGGTTGAGAAACAGAACGGGAGGGTTGTTAGGAATTAGATCACTAGGTTTGGCTGATTGTAACACACTGATGAAAGGCAAGGGGAGTTCATTGGAAACGTATCACAAGGTCAAAGGGTGGAATTGCTCATGTGTACAGGGCGTTGTTTTATCAAGACATCCAGAGATCATTATGATCCGGTACTTTAACCGTAAGCATAGAGATCTCCTAATGTCTCTCCCAGTCCCTATCCTGTGTTACTGACTCTGTTAGCGGCTATGCACCATGCTAAGGGCCGTTGTTGTCATGCTCCTGAACAGTCTGGCATCCTGGGACTTTAGAAAGCCAGCGGATCCTTTAATAGCCTGTGACTTGATGTTTACCAAACGGAGCTCTGCGAGGCTCAGTGCTGAAGGCCTGTTTGATTGTGTTACAAAGTCAGGCTCTGCTCGCTCCCACCTTACAGGCCAGCGGACACTCTCTGCCAGGAAAAGACTGGGCTCAGACCAAGAGCGTCTGGAACGGACGCCACATCCCCTTTAAGAGCCAGGGCAAAGTTTTCCCTCTCTCCTTCGCCCTTTTTTTTTCCCTTTATATATAGTTTTTAAAGGTCCGTTAAATGAAATGAAGTGTGTAATAAAGAATGTCAGCCTTTTCTCGCTCTCCTACCCCCCCCCCCCCTTCGAGCATCTTGATCGAATTACGCTGATAATGAACATACCTTTTCATCAGCGAGAATGAACTGTTGTGAATTCCTAGACTCCTCCCCCCTTCTGCCAAAGTACCGCTTCACCTCCTAATGCCTTGTCCCAGCACCAGTGAATGACCCAGTCCCCCCCCCCACCCCTACCCCCTTAAGAGCTGAACCATTCCCTCCTGGTGTAATATTTAATTTCCTCCCCGCTAGCTCTTTGGAGGCGCAGGACCCTTTCTTGTGGTCGAGGCACAGTTGCTAAAGTGGTGGAAGGTTCCCCTGCTTGTTAAAACAAAGCTGACCCTGGATTTCTGGGTCAGCTAGGCAGTAATTCCCCTGACTGCTGCTGGGTTTGGAGCGCTGCTCTGTTGGTGTTAGGTGCTGGGCTTCTAGTCTCCACAGGAGCTAGCTAAGAACTAGGCTTCCCCCAATCAGCAGCCTCCAATGGACAGCCCTAGGAGCCCTGACCACTGTATCAAAGACCAGAGTGATGTCATAAAGGAAAAAGGACAGATGACAACACAAGAAGGCTTCTCTCTGCAAACAGCACAGAAACTAGGACAGTGTTTGCAAGGTGTGTAATCACACATGCACTCACACAGAAAGCCTTGCTGGGGGAAAGGTCTGTGTTTTTAGGAAGCTGTGGGGTGCGTGCGGCTGGGCAGGTGGAATCTGAAGGCCAGAGGTTTTGGTGCCATGTCTCCCCTCTGTCAATGGAGAGTGCTGCTAAGGCGGCAGAAATGAATTTCCCATCCAATTAGACCAACGCTGGGATAAAAGGCAGCCATTGTTTTTAATTCCTGCCCCTTCTCTGAAAATGTGCTGGTTAAGCATGTTCCTCTGTGGATCTGCCTCCATTTGTCTTCTTTAACCCTTTCTCTGGCTGGCCGGGGGGGAACAAAGGAGGCCTCAGAGGGACCCCAGCCACACCCACACCCAGCCACACAGCTGCCCTGCCCCTGTCCCTGGGTGGAGATGCCACAGAGCACAGCCCGCTGTTGCCCTGTACTAACACACTGCACACAGCCCAGACACCGACACCTCACTGGATACACTGGCAGAGAGAGGGAGGGGAGAAGAGACGAGAGGAGAAACTCTTGTTCCAGGTATGTGTGTGTGGGTTTTTAGTGTGTGTATGGGGACTGATAGCTAGTGTGACACTCGGGCATTGGATGACACTATTTGTTTTGAGTGATGTTCACCAGGGCATATAACTCACTGACACATTGGGGTTTCTCATTTCATAACAGTTAATGGACTAAAGTTATTTTTTGAGCACTGAACAGAATGAGATCATGCCTTTTAAAAAGGGCAAAGTTCAATGAGTTACTGCATGTTGGGTGCCCTTCTGCCAGTGACTAGGGTCCTAGTGAAGGTGTGGTGGAGGGGAGCAGGCCACAGATATGGAGGGAAGCAGTGTGAGTGTGTGTGTGTTTCACAGAGGGAGTCTGTGGTGTGTGCCTGCACTTGTGTGTGTGCGGAGGAGGCTGAGAAGGAGAACAAACAGGGCTGACGGTGTGGATTAGCCCCTGCTGTAAATCTGCCTCAGTCACAGATGGCAGGCCCTTGATCACTGGTCTGTGACGGCTTGGCTCTCATCGCAGGAGGAAATCCCTGTCTGTGAGGTGGCTGGGAGGGAGGCTGGGGCTGGGGCCCGTCAGAGCAGCCTCCACTCATTGTCTCCAGTCTCTCAGGACACAGGGGCCTGCCTGGTCAGTCAGGGGTGTAGCATTAGTCAGGGGGGGGTATAGAGCGGTGACGGGTGGGCTGGATAGTGACACTGCAGAAGCCATGGTAAAAACCCTACCAGCAGAGCTTGCTACTCTGGTCTCTAACCAGGAAGTGCAGTAACAAGAGCCTGGCTGGCACATCCCAGTGGGTGTGGCCTAGCGAGTGGGCAGAGGAGCATGCAGGCTGTTTGCATGGGCAAATGGAAATGAGGCATAAAGATGCGTGGAATTATTGCATACTGGCGGAATCCAATTTGAAACCCGCTTCTTGTTTCACTAAAAGGGGTGCGCTTCCAGGGTCACACACTTAATAGCAAACCCTGTCCTGACAACAGAGGCATCCCTCTTATCCCCACGCACCTCTCTCTCTTTCCGTCTCATATATAATTCCATGGTCCCAAAAAAGCTGGCAAAGAGCTTTGTGCCTGAAAAAATTGCTAATAAGGCAAATGCAGATCCTCACTCATCTTCTGGGGCCCCCAGCTCTCTGGCAGCCCTTACGGAGGCTCTTGGACAGCTGACAGGATATGTCAACAGTGGGGGGTCAATGGTGGGCTTTCAAACCATCCTCACCTAAACTGGGCTGGAATATCTCACGCTCATGCAGTTTAGAAGGCAGGTCCTCTCCCTTCCTCTCACCCCCTGCCTGCCCCTGAGAGCTGCACATTAGCTGGGCTTGGAGCTTTACCTTCTCCAGCTCCCACAGTGTTTCTGAAGGAGTGGGTCCTGTGGCGGGGCTGTGAGAGCAGAAGGCAGGGGAAAGCAGGGGTGAGCCTGGCCACACTCCGATGGCGTTGTGGGGGCGGCATGCAGCACAGTTCCCTCCCACAGACAGGAGGAGCACAGGAGACGGACAGCAGCCATCCCTGGAATGTCCTCCTTTTTCATGCTTGTTAAAATGCTACGTAAACCTTCCCAGAAACAGGATATTATAGACCCTAACCACCAGCCACTTCTTCCACGCCATATTATGTCCAATCTGAAATTGACTTTGCTGTATGCTGTTTTAATAAAGGCTATTATTGCGATGATGCAGAGTGGAGATGAGGTCTGGGTGAGGAGGGTTAGTAGGGTGAGGAGGGGCCCCAGTAGGGCCCGGGGCCCAGTGCCCAGTCTGGCTCCTGTCAGACGGCTGGCCTCTAATCCAGGACCCAGGGGCACAGGGAGCAGAGGAAATTGTTTGCTGTCCGCAGAACGTGGCAGGAATTTCATAAATACATTAGCTTTCATTTTAAAAAAATAAAAAACTAGTCTTTTATTTTAAAAAAGCTGAAATAATGACTTTATAGACTTTCCAGTTGTGCACATTACACAGTCGCACTCATATGGCCCTGCTGTCCAAACTCACGCAAGGAAGTATTTTCTTTCCCCCTGGTTTATAGATGGCCTCTGTATAAATTCTACTGCTGGCTCATCCTGCAATAGCAAATTGACCAGAAAGCCACGATCCTATTTTGGGATAGACTATGAATCAAAACTTCCTGTGTCCATATTCATTCTTCCTGCATTTCATGACTGTACCCCAGAGCACTAAGCACTGGGCTTGGATGGCACTGACCACTGGCTGCACTGCCTCAGCCTCTCTCTGCCTGGCAGGTGAACAAAGACTGGCCCACTGTGTGTCTGTCAGTCAACCCAATAGATGGCCTATGGAGTAGAGCACCAGGCTTTAGGGGGAGAGAGAAACAGAGAGGGATAGTGAGAGGAGGCCAAGTGAAGGGTGAACTCAGAAACTACAAAGATATTTTATTCAAAAACAAAGTTTAGACAAAATATACTCAGTCTATTTTTCAGCCTGAACTTTTAACATAAAAAGTTTTTGCATAATCAGATTTCTACATAGATACACTAGGCTCTATTGAGTTTGTTCAATATGTGTGCTGTGCTCTGTGTGGGCTTTTCAGCATCAGGGATGGCACATGGGTGTAAACCTGAACTGGATTTTATGTTGCACATACTCATAAATGAGTGCACACATAGGTGTCCACACACACAGAGTTAGCGGGTGTGTGGGTGAGAGAGGCCCTCGCTCCCTGTCATCGAGCCCGTTTTCAGGCCTTTATTTCAGCCGCCGACGAGGTGCGTCGCCGTCAGCAGAGAGGAGACAGGCAGCGCATTATAATATTGGTTTCCCTCGCTCCCGTCATTACCAGACGCTCTCCTTGAAAGCTGATCCAAAAGATAGACAGTCCATCAGGAGACAGTCTTCTCATTTGTACTTACTAACCGTGTTAATGAGTTCTATTTCCAGGCCCTGAGGCTTTGCTGCTGCATGTCTGAGCAGAAGTGGGGAGCAGCGGTTTAGGGTGCTGGGTTGCACACTCCGGAGGTGTCTGTGTGGGGGGGGGGGCTGCTTGCCTTCCTGTCACTCAGCGAGAGAGTGACCACAGACACTCCTGTGGGCCTGTCAGTCTGGCTTGAGGGCACAGAGGGTTGCAGGCTCTGTGGTGGCAGAAAGGGGAACTGGGAATAGATGCGCTGACGTTCAGAGAATGACTCTGATGGGTTTGATTAAACCAGCAGCAGCAACAGTGTCAGACAGGAAGTAGAAGAGGAAAAGAGGAAAAGCCGTAAGTGCTTTGTGAGAGAAGTGAGTTCATGTTCATTGTATCATTTCTGAGTTTTTAGTGACTAGGTTATTATGAGTTTAGTCGAGGTGAATGTTTAAAGGATTCTACTGCAGCATCTTTGCAGATGTGCAACATGTCTGGCTGTTGTTCCACTAGTGCAGACAGCGGCTTGGCAGCCATCTTGGTTTATTTAGAGGAAATGCTGTAATGTAAGTGTATCACAGTCACTTCCCCAGTGTGACTCATTTCACTGGCTCTGTAATCACACTACACCAATAACGCCAAGTGTTCCATATAAATCCCATCCAATCAAAGCTCTGTTTTAGGCCATCCTGGACAGCACACATAGGCACATCCATAAATCCATCACAGCCTAACATTTGATCGCTATACGATACGTCTGTAATGTGGCTACCTCTCCTGCCGATCACTAAGCACTTGTAACTTTTCATTTGACATCAGCAGATAAGTTTTCTTTGTAGCTTTTACTTGGACATCCCCCAAGACACACATGTTGATCTCACGCCCAGTAGGCCCTTGTTCGGATACATTTGCTATTGATTGCGCTGTTTGTTTATGTCAGGTATTCTGGGAACAAGAGCCAATAAATTCTTAAACGCAGTTAGATCGCTTTATTTGTTGCTATGTTTTGGTGTTGCGAGACCAAGCAGTTCACTCACTGTCAGAATCAAGGCAGCTCAATTTGACCATAGGCAACATGAGAGAGTGGAGAAGTTTGGGAAGTTTAGAATGGAGGCAGGGAAAGCTTTATTTAGTCTTTTTTAATAAGGCCTGTTTGTCCCCCCAGAGAGCACTGGCAGATCAAAGGCCATGATCTTTGCTCTGGATGAGTTCAGTCTCAGCTCAGCATCCCTGACTCTCCCAGCTTCTCCCAGCCTGACAGCAGAACAAAACCAGGGAGTAAAGAATGCCCTCTCCAGCAGCCAATCTGCCCTCACACTGAAGGCTCCATTACAATAAAGGCAGATGAAACAAACACTGGCTGAAAGCAAGAGATGATTCATTATCTGTCCCGTGATAGATGTGAATGACTGGCGGAGAAAACCACTGTGGTGTCTGATTGTGTGTTTGTGTTTTACACACCATACCCACTCTCTCTCTCTGACACACACATACAGCGTTGTGTATGTGTGTTGGCGTCATAGCCTTGTGCTGTCTGTCCCTCCACTTCATCAATTAATAGCAGCCAGGCAGATGGCAGTGATGAGAGAGGAGCAGGAATAATTCAATAGTGAACCCTGCAACCTTTACCTGTGGGCCTGCACGCCTGCCATTGATTCAGCCCGCGTCTGATTATTCTCTAAGGAGG
This sequence comes from Oncorhynchus gorbuscha, assembly GCF_021184085.1. Classification (NCBI taxonomy): domain Eukaryota; kingdom Metazoa; phylum Chordata; class Actinopteri; order Salmoniformes; family Salmonidae; genus Oncorhynchus; species Oncorhynchus gorbuscha. Next base: position 117,519 of record NW_025745956.1, on the reverse strand, counting down.
GAGGGAGGGTATCATAGAACAATACAGCATTGTGTGTGTGCATTATCGTCAGAGCCTTGTGCTGTCTGTCCCTCCACCTCATCAATTAAAAGCAGCCAGGCAGATGGCAGTGATGAGAGAGGAGCAGGAATAATTCAATAGTGAACCCTGCTAACCTTTACCTGTGGGCCTGCACGCCTGCCATTGATTCAGCCTGCGACTGATTATTGTCTAGGGAGGGAGGGTATGGGTGAGTGAGGAGAAAAATACATGGGGAAATATGAGAGAGAGAGAGTCCAGGTTTGTTATGGTGGTGACATTAGTATGCTCTATCAGCAGTCCGTAGGGGGGAGCAGGTGTTTGGCTCGGGATGTCTCCTGTTACCCCCGGCAACCATCATCACATTTCTCCCCACAGGGATAGGCTGGGTATCAACAGTACAGGGACAGGGATTCTCACACTGTCCCCCCGGCCTCAAAGGACCACTCTGGCCTCACCTATACACCACCCGCACTGGGCAGGCTATTGATCACAGCACATCTTCAGCTCCTGGCCCAGTGTCTGCATACTGCAGGGGAATCTCCCTCCCCACCTCAAACAAAGTGTTAACATTGGCCCTAATAGAGGATTCATGTTTAGATGCAGACTGTTGTGGGGTAATGTGGTGGTGCTCTGTGGCTGCTGATTGGACAGCAGTTTCCGTGTGATGGCCTGTTTGTTAAAGAAGGGCTGAAGTCTGGATTTTGAAGTCAGTCGTGCCCATGGCCTGGGCTGGGTGGAACTCTGGCTGACTATATTTAACCAGATGTGAGGCCCTTTTTCTGCCCAGTGACAATCCAAGACAAGATGGTATTTGTTTTTGACAAACTGGGACATTCCTGCTGTTTGACTGGGCTAGATTTATGGCGTCCCTCCTGGTCCGGTGGAAGGCATCACACTGTCTCTTTGTCTGGTTGGGCCCGCTGCCTTGTCACTGCTATTTTATTAGCTGCTACTAGACAGATTCCCCCACAAGCCTGTTTAGATGGGCCAGAGGAGGCCGCCCATGGCCCACTGATGGATGGTATTTAAAGTGCAGAAACTCCCAGAGAAATGACTATTGTGTATTATTTTAGTGCAGTCTGGGCGCGGGCCCCTCAGACAGGGCGGGGCGGTGGAGAGGAGATTCACCAGTCGTTAGAGCAGAAGCACTGCTTCAAAGACATTAGCTCCCATCTGAGGGATTATATCTGCTTCTTAAACGTGTTGTATTATGTGTCTTGGCCATCCCCTCGACCTGGTGTCTGTTTACATTACAGTGTGCAGGGCACAGCCACGGAGACAAAGGCCTGCCTCTCAAACACCACCCAAATGAATATGGCCAAGACAAGTGTGTTTCTCTCTGTTGTGTCACTCATGGGTTTCAGATTAAAGCTCTGCATTTCCTCGTGAAATATTGTCTCATTTCTACTCATGATTAGAAATAAACTCAGATAAAATCATGGGCAGATCTGTTTTCTGAATTTCCTATTGTCTTTGTTTCACACATTGCCTATAAAATGGTTACTGCATATGCAATCATTGCCTGTTGATTTCCAATCCCTGCAGCAGTTTATAAGGGCTTTTTCCTTTTTTATTGTTCTGGGATTTTTGGCGTGGTTATTTGTTGATCCCTCAGAGTTCTGTAAAGCATATTCTTTCATTTAAAAATGAATTTGGAAGACACAAAGACGGGAGAGAGAGAGGAAAATATGTTGGAAGGCAGCAGAAAAACCACCCTGACCAATTTGAACCATTAAGATGAATAATCCACTGTTAAGAAAGCAAGCAAAGGTCAATTTTCACGCTACCTGCTCAGTAAGCATACAGGAGAGCCCGGCGTATCGAGTCGATTCAGCCACACTGCACAGTCAAGAGGAAAGGACACGCAATTCAGGCCCACTTTAGAGTTGTGCCGCTATGTTAGACCAAGTGCTGCTATAAAAAGATCTTTGCCTCGCTCACTCAGGCTGATGGTCTCATGCACTTGTTTTTGAAGTTTTAATGCTCTCCCTACCGTGATAAATGTAGACTTGGATGGCCAGTTTAGAACTAGTTTATTAACTTGGACCCAAAAAGACAATATTTGCCTTTATATAAGTCCTTGGTCTGAGATTCAGAATGCACAACAACAGCCTTATTCAGAGGCATAAGGTACAGGATAAACCCACAGCATCCAGAGAGAGTCTGGGCCTTTAGCCAGTGTTCCCACAGCCGGTGTCAATGCAGGTGAGAGCAACCTCTGTCTATTCAGGAGCAGGTTAGACAGTGCTGTAACACGCTGATGATGATGTAGATGCAGAGAGAGAGAGAGAGAGCAGAGAGGTCAGTGTGCAGCAGGAAGCATAGCCCAGTGCACCAGACAGGCTGAAGGCCTCTCCTCACCCCAGGCCCCACAGCCCTCTGTAGGGGATGGAGCTGGTGCTGCTCCCCTGTTTGACTCTTATTAGAAATGGAGGGGGATTACACTGTAGCGTCTAAGGTCTGTGGTCATCTGAATTTTAAAACAGGGACTAATGGTGTCTGAGAAGGGTGGCGTGGCACTCAGGGAGTAGTATTAACATCCAGGTCCTTGTCACTCTTCCCTGTTCCCTTAATGAACCACGGATAGGGAACTGTGTTGGAAATGACAGGCAAGTCAATGTCAAACAGCCAGCACACACAGTTAAAATAACTAGACTAGAGAAACCCTGCTGTAGAGAGATGGAAGGGGCTAACCCCAAGCAAGAGCCGCCCGTTTGTTTGGAGATGATATGTACACATCTGCAACAGTTTGGGAGCTAGATAATGTACTTAGTTCCTGTTGGGCTGTGTGAAATATCATTTCAGAGGACCTGGTGAGAAAAAGCCATGATTATGGGGTGTGTTTTGGAAATGAGTGTCTCTCTCGTGTATATGTTGAATATCTCAGGCATGTGGGAAGGTTGAGACGGGGCACATATTTGGGGGCGAGAAGCAGTATGGCGTTACAGTGGCGGTGTCTGAATGGACGGTGCAGGTCACTGTCAATCAGCCAGACGGAGCGCTAATCTGCCGTTTGTTTGGTTTCCTCTGGTCCTCTGTCAACGGGGCCCAATATGGCAGGGGGAATTAGGAAAAATGGACCGTGTTTTTGTCATGTAAAACGGGGTGAGAAAATCTAATTGGGTGGGGGAGAGAGAACGATGTCTCCTTTGTTTAAGGGCCTTCCGCAGTCACTTTCCAGACCCCATTGTGAGTGGCCCACAATAGTATTAATGTGTGCTCCTGGCCTGAGCTCTTCTTTTCTGTGGCTCTCTGTGCAGTCAGCTCCTGTCCGTTCCACTCTGTCTCCACGCTTCACCTCCACGCTCCAACAGCGCTGAGGACGGGGCACAGAGACCCCTCCACCACTACTACCCTTTTCCTAATCCCATATACCCCCCCCCCACCACAGCCTTTACCCAGCTTGCCTGCCCCGTTTTCTTATTCCAGCCCATTAAAAATAAAGAAATTGAGAAAAGACTAATTCTTTCCCTTCTTTGTCTGCCCTCCGTTTCCCGCCTCCGGAAAAGTATCTTTACATTTCCTGGTACATGTTATCTGATTTCAAAAACTCTGTCATTTAATGAGAAATGATTGGAATTGATTGCTCAGTAAGTTAAGAGTCAGTACTTGCCATGAGGGGTGACCAAATTCACGATGAAAGATTTGTGTCTTCATCAAAAAGAAGAAAATACTTTAAATTCTAACATCATGAGAATACTGGGCAGTGACTCATTTGATTGAGAGGTTGCTTGTGATACATTACTAATTAGAAGAAGCTGTTACTTCAGCTTACCTGCCAAAACAACATATTAGTGAACATAGTTCATTGGAATGTTTCTCTATTGTAGTGAAGAGAGGGCAGAAACATTTGTAATTGCTGTTGTGTCTAATCGACCCAAACTGTTGGGTGACATTGTACCTGATTGTCAACAGGCAGGTTTGGAGTGCACCCCTGCACTTCCTGTGATTTCTCTCAAGTGTGATGGTGGTAAGTCTTCTTTCATCTAAAGATAGGAACCGTCTTTAAATTAGAACTTGAGGCTCACCAGAAAGAAGTGCACTTAACGCTTATGTGAGTCCCAATACAAATCCCCTGTGATTGGTGACTGTCTACCTTTTTCATTTTGTTGCATTATCATATTCTAAAGCACTAAACAAATCTAATAGCAAAAATAATAATAATACAAATCTGTGTTAATGCAATATTTATTTATACAAAAGTGCATAGCTGGGGGCAGGCAGACATGTGAGCTCGGTGAGTGGCACCACCCCCAACCCCGTCCATGTGCAAATTGAATAACGACTAACCTCGTCATATTTAGTGCACTATTAATGGCCCTGTGCCTTGTGAAGGTGTAATCATGCGTGATAAAAACCGGGCTGAAGTTACTAAGCTACGAGCTCTCTTGTGTGCATTAAAGTGTCCTTTTTTTGTTGCAAAGGTCATTCATAACTTGGTCGCGCCGTTGATGTACAGTGAGAGATATTGATTGATTAATGCATAAAGTGCTCGGAATCCATTTGGCTCTGTGAAAGGGAATGGGAGAGAAGACTTGCTCTCTCTCTCTCTCTCTCTCTCTCTCTCTCTCTCTCTCTCTCTCTCTCTCTCTCTCCTCTCTCTCTCTCTCTCCCTCTCTCTCTCTCCCCTCTCTCTCTCCCTCTGTCTCTGTCTCTCTCTCTCCCCCTCTCTCTCTCTCCCCCTCTCTCTCCCTCACTCACTCTCTATATTTTCACCTCTCCCCCCATTGTTCGAAGGGCATAATTTTTCGCCGGCTAAGTTTAAGGGACAAAAGCACCGGATTCTGCCAAGTAATGCATTCAAAGGAACATTGATTCTCATCAGTGTCAGTTGAATTACTCTCAAAGGCTTGACAAGGAGTTGCTCTTATATTAGCCTGTCTCTTCTCCTGCCCCCAAAAGAATGTGTAGCTGCAAGGAGAGTTAGCTAGCAGTCCACCCCATCTCCAAGAACACAAGAAGATCATGTTTTATCTCCAAGTGCAGAAAAGTTTTATTCTCTTTTTACTCTGAACTTTTCTGCAATGTTAACTCATTTAGTTAGATGGGGGATAGCCTGGCACAGTCACGTTCTCTCTCTCTGCCGATCCTCATTGTGATCATTGAGCCTTCCATTCATATGCAGTGTACCAGTCATTGGTCATGTGTGGTTAATATTGGTGATGTCACAGGGTGTATTTTGCTGGGTTTAACCCTACCACGCTGTGTCTCCATTGTCCGTGCCTAGATTGATTCTTGGAGGACATGGATATGCTCCCCTCCGAAATCTGCGTGCCTCCTAAGGAGGTTTTGAAGAGCCTTTGAGGGCAGGGTCAAGGGTCAGTACCTTAGCACTCCGTGACAAGGAAGAGGAGCCCATTATCCCTGAGGCCCCCGGCGGGGAGCACTATGAAAGGGGCCTGAGAGACGGCCGTTCCCCTAGAAACATGGGACCGCATTAGGGATTCAAAACAGAGTGTGCCATCCTCTGCACCTTGCATCTCCACCGGGGTCTGCTCCATTAGGATCTTTTATCTTTGTGCTGATGGCTGCTGCTGATAATGGGGCTGCCGAGAAAAGCCCCAAAAAGTAACACACAGCCCTCCTCCTCCTATAAGTGGAATAGCACATCCATCCATCCTCCGTGTACAGATTAGTCCATGCTGAATAAGCCATATGGTTATGAGAATGTGTTGGTGTATTTTTTTAAATGAGAAAATACTACGCAGCATTGTGAATGTTATTTGCTGTGGCGTGCTGTGTTGCTAATGGTTTGTGGCCTGACCGCAGTGGCAGCCATGGCTGCAGCGAGAGCACTGGTGTCAGCTGCCTTAACACTCTACAGCCCCCCCCCCCCCCCCCCCCGTAACCCCAACCCCTCCCGCTGAACAACTATGACGCCCCCCTCCCTTCTCCATATTGCTGACAACGGATGGTGTTTGAATGATGATTCATTTTTCAACAACAATAAGATATGCCGTGTGTTTTGTATACATTTGAGCTATTTAGCATCTGGTTTTGTATTCAGGGATGTTGTCTAGGTCTGTCTGGTAATGCAAAAAGCTATATATGATCGGCCATCGCCTCGTAGGTGCAGGTATGGAGAGATATTTGAATTAGTCTGCTAACGTTTCTGTAGAATTGCATTAATGCCCTTCTGTAGTATCACAAGCATCTTGAAAAAAGTTGCTTTTGGGGAAGAAAACACAATAGCATAAATGGTATATTTATTCATGCAGGGCAATGTTTTTCAAATGTTATAGTAATTATGAGAAATAGTCTTGCATTCACCTACATAGCCACGGTGAAGCAAATCTCATTTCCAAGGCAAAGCGGGGAAGGAACACACTGAATAATCATTGTGTTTAATGCTCTAGTCATAATCCCAGGTTTTATGATGGTTTTCTAATGATTTTCTAATGATGTTAAATATTAGTAGAGAGTAAAGCCATAATTTGAACGCAGCAGTCGTTTTGTCAACGCTCTATCAGGACACCCGATTGCAACTGCAATGAATATTGGGAAATGAGATTTAAGGGCCATCTCTTTTGGTCTTTTATTTTGCAGACTCCCTGTCCACCATAAATCCTCATTGCCGAGCTCTTGAAGCTAGCGCCCTCACCCTCGCTCCCCAGTTGGGAATACGATTCGGTGCAGGGGCCATTTCATTCAGGGTCACTGTCCATCCACCACAGTCATTTGTAAAAAACTCTGGAGCAGTCCCTGTGGAGAAAACAGACCAGTGGACTCCTGGGAAATAAAAAAGCAGAGGAAGAGAGAGAAGGAGGAGGAGAAATGGAGGGAAAAATGTCAGGGAGAGAAGAAGGGGGAAAATGCTTTCGAATGGCCATCAAACGAAATACAGAAAGCTCAGTCCCTGATGAATGACAATGTAGAGCAAAATATGTATTGGAGACAAAGGCTTTGTCTCCTTCCTGGGCCTCTTCAATGAATTACACCGCCCCCCCTAGCTTTTTAATTAAATGGCTGCAGCTCCATCTCTCTATCCGTAGCTCCCCATTACAGAGGCTAGATAAGGGATTGCTATCTGTAGCATGTTAAGAAAGGCTGCTGGGCAGCGAAGCCTCATGAAATTTGTCACAAGATCTCATTTTCCTCATTGCCAGACTTGATGCTTATAATTGATATGGAGGCAGTAGTAATTTATTGGCCGTCTGCAATTATTATCGGCTACGAACGGGGGAATGTGACTGCAATTTAGTTGGTGGGGGGCAGTAGGTACGTATGTGTGAGGTAGTGGTGGTGGTGGGGGGGCATTATGTATGTTTGTGTGTGTGATAGTGGTGGGGGAATGTAGTTTTAGGTTGTGCAGATTTCTTTATTTTTGTATCTTGGTGTGTGTGTGTCCCAACCGTCATGATCACTGCACTGTGCAAATTGATGGTGGCCCCGTATCATAAACAATATGTGGCCTCTAATGCCTGTGTGAGGAGCCGAGGTCACCACGCCAGCTGGACTTTCATACTCAGCTGGGGGGTGGGAGGGCCTGGGGGTGGGGCTGGTGCTGCAACGCTTTGTCCACTTCCATCTCTCTCAAGTCCACATTTATTTTGTCTCTTGATCTGCTCTGGGGTTTTTTCCTGGTATAATGATGATCATGCGAGAGCTGGGATTGTTAAAAATGTAGTCATTTGAATACTGAAGAGGTTCAGGGACTCACACTCCATCAGGGGGAAATGCAATCAAGCATTTATTATTATATTTTTAATCAAATTGTGAATTTATTTACCTCATTACCTTTTGCTGGCAGATTCAGAAAAATATAGGGACACACACAGTCTGTACCCAGAGGGAGATTTGTCAGTACAATCTGAAATAACATGAGAAATCAATCACGGGCTTTTGGAAGCCTTTCCTTGTTTAATGCACATCGGAGCTGTGTTCTGATTTTAAACCACCTCCCAAGTTCATAAATTTCCCTGTCCTGGTCATAACATTAAATAAATAAATCTTCAAATTGCCAATGCAGCCCGACGAGGCGCTGCATTAAAAACATGCACTCATTAACACAGAAATATCATTAGTGATATGAAGGCAGCACTTTAGTTTAAAAATGAGGCAGCTCAATGCCCTCTATGTGCAATGTGGGTCACGTGAACTGTCTGGGCTGAGGACAATGTGCTACTGAAGGTGTTGTCCACTCATTAGCAACGCCGCAGTGGCCGGTCGCTTCCCTGGTGTGTGTGAGTGGGTGTCTGCTTGTCTCTCTGTGTATTCATGTGTCTGGCGTTAACCCATGTTCATGTATGCAGTGTGCATACTGTGCAGGTGGAGGCATTAGAAAATGGGAAATATGACCTCTGGAAAAGCAGGACAGCTCTGCAAAAGGCTAGCTAGTGGATCAGAAATGAATGAAATTAGATGGCTACTTCCTTGCTTGTTTTCCAGAACCTAATAAACTGATGTGGAAGGTATTGTTTGAACCCCATGTGTTTTATAACTATATATGTACATACACTAGCTAGCATTTTGATGTGTGCTTTTCATTGTCAGTATGGCATGTGATGCTACCATTTTGAATGTTAGTGCTTTTTATTACTCAGTTTGTGCAACTGCTCATGGGAATATTGTTAAAGGTTTACCAACCTCCTGTTTTCCCTTTATCAGCCGTCACAGTGGTTGACTGCACGCCAGCGTTCCAACCAGTACGTGGGGAGGGTTGAGGGCTGTCACCAGCGCCCACTACAGAGCATGCTCATTGTGTTCAGGAAGAGGGATTCTGTTTGTTGTGTCTACCTGCCCACCTGTTGTGCTGTTGCAAAATTAGACTTTCAAATCAAGAAGCCAGTGGTGAAAGCCTCTGCCTTTAATAATCATACCTGTTTACTCTTCAGGGAGTCATCCTTAAATGCCCTCCTCGAAACGTCCAGAGTCCTTAATAAAGCAGACAGGCAGGCAGAGCAGCCATTATACTATTATCTGGGATGTGAATCATGCAGGAGAGAATTGAGAGATGGAGGCAATGGAGGAACACCGGGGAGGAGGAGGAGGAGGGGGCCTACTGCGCCCTTCATGCTATTATCTTTATGGCATAGCAAAACATGCTTCAGGCAATCAGCATGAAATTGTTAATTGCTCAGCCCACTTCTGTGTTGCTCTGGGGACAGGGACTGAGAGAGCCTTCAGGAGGACTCGGATCCAGCGAGTGTGGGGTGCCCGACTAACTGCCTGCACGTCTGGCCTCAGTATAGGACACAGTAATAACACTGTGAAACAAACAGCCACCCCTCCCTCTCTCCCTGACCTTCACAGCATTCATAAAGTGGAAATGTAGTTACCAGAGGCACCTTTTAATATCTGTACTACAGTCTAGAAATATGTTTTAGCCAACAGTTTAGTACAAATGTATGTTCCTGTCGCATTTATATACAGTAGTATACTCCTCAGTGATGTTGAGTTATCTCACTAACGTTGCTACAAGGTTGTTTGAAAGACAAACAAGTTTTAGGCAGTGATGTTAAAAATGGTCAAAAGGTTTCTTCTACCCTGAAAAAGCCTGAAAACACTATAACCTCTGCCTTTAGTGTGGAAAGGCAAAAAGTCGACTTTAAACAGGACAAACCATTCAAGCCTGTTTAGCCTGTGCGTGGGTGCAGTCAGACATGTGTCTGGGATGAGTATATGGATGCAGGCCAGGGCATTGTGCATTTTTCGGGGTGAGGTGTTTTGATCAGGCAGTCATGGATGGATGGAGGAGTCTGGCAGACAGCCAGATAGAGAAATGAGCCCTGGCTGTACCCATAACAAAGGGAGGCCTTTGTCTTTTAACAAGACTCAAGGGGGTGATTGCGCCCCTCGGCTCCATGCGTGGTCATCATAGATTGCAGTGGTCCCCCTAACAGTGCTCTGAGAAGGAAATATTAGACTCCCCTCTCAAAAAGTGCTCCCCCCCCCCCCCACACCCACACACCATCGCCCTGCTACATGCACAGTCAGTACCCACGGCCCCTCCTCCTCTCTCGCTGTCAGCTGGGTTTTTAAGTTAGATGGAGCATCATATTAATACGGCCTGTCATGCGCACTGATCGTCTCAGGTGTGGAGGAGGATGAGCCCTCACAAGGTGTTGTCTTCAAATAGGATTTCTGCGAGTGAGACATCCTCGTTGGGCGATATCCCCCTCAGAGCAGCCCCTTTCTTACAGAATGATCTGTTATTAAGCAAATGAAGTGCTGCGGGCCCAACGTTAAATCCCTCCACTTTGTCATGGTGTGCTTTCAGTTATCACACCCTGCTCCCTCATTCATCGCTCATGTTCTCCCCGACTCTGCCCACGTTTTACTGGGGCGACACTCCACTGGCATAGTAGTATTTAAAGTCGGCCATCCCTGTGGAACAGCCATGACAGAGAAGAGGATTCTAAGTGCTAATCAATGAGTCTTAAAAAGCTACATTGATCTCAATTTTAAAAAGGAAGTTTGAAATGAAACAGGCGGTTTAGCCAGTCAAAGCAGACTTATACAGTTAAAGAACAGGGGCTGAGTGCAGTTAGCTGTGATCTGCTTGGGAGTATCAAGCGACGGGTGTTTGAGATGTGCCACTTGCCATGGTGTGTATGGCAGATAAACCGATTTGAATTTCCTCGGCTGTCTGCGAGGAGTGTGGAGAGTCAGTGAGGAGTGTGGAGAGTCAGTGAGGAGTGTGGAGAGTCAGTGAGGAGTGTGGAGAGTCAGTGAGGAGTGTGGAGAGTCAGTGAGGAGTGTGGAGAGTCATGAGGAGTGGGAGAGTCAGTGAGGAGTCTGAGGAGTGTGGAGAGTCAGTGAGGAGTCTGGAGAGTCAGTGAGGAGTGTGGAGAGTCAGTGAGGAGTGTGGAGAGTCAGTGAGGAGTCTGGAGAGTCAGTGAGTAGTGTGGAGAGTCAGTGAGTAGTGTGGAGAGTCAGTGAGGAGTGTGGAGAGTCAGTGAGTAGTGTGGAGAGTCAGTGAGTAGTGTGGAGAGTCAGTGAGTAGTGTGGAGAGTCAGTGAGGAGTGTGGAGAGTCAGTGAGTAGTGTGGAGAGTCAGTGAGTAGTGTGGAGAGTCAGTGAGGAGTGTGGAGAGTCAGTGAGGAGTGTGGAGAGTCAGTGAGGAGTGTGGAGAGTCAGTGAGGAGTGTGGAGAGTCAGTGAGGAGTGTGGAGAGTCAGTGAGGAGTGTGGAGAGTCAGTGAGTAGTGTGGAGAGTCAGTGAGTAGTGTGGAGAGTCAGTGAGTAGTGTGGAGAGTCAGTGAGGAGTGTGGAGAGTCAGTGAGGAGTGTGGAGAGTCAGTGAGGAGTGTGGAGAGTCAGTGAGGAAGAGTCAGTGAGGAGTGTCAGTGAGGAGTGTGGAGAGTCAGTGAGGAGTGTGGAGAGTCAGTGACTGAACTCAAAGTGTGGAGAGTCAGTCATACTCCTGTAGCGTTTCCCATTTTGAATCAGTCTGTTTTTATCCACTGAATCTTCTAGCTTCCTGTTGTTGCAGACCAGGGTGACTTTTGACTTCTACGCCCCCAACACTGGTGTGTTACTGAACTCAAACCAGACGTCTACACTCCCAACACTGGTGTGTTACTGAACTCCCAACCTGGTGTGTTACTGAACTCAAACCAGACGTCTACACTCCCAACACTGGTGTGTTACTGAACTCAAACCAGACGTCTACACTCCCAACACTGGTGTGTTACTGAACTCAAACCAGACGTCTACACTCCGCCCTGCCTCCCCAACTGCTCTGCCACACCTCCACCCAGTCGATGAACGTGCGCCTCTCAACTTAAGCAATCATTTGAAAATCTCTTTATAAAGTCTGCTTTTGTCTTGGTTGTCCAGAGGCCGAGGAGAATGGGGGGGGGATGTCAGCTGCTAGGCAGGAATTGATTGCATTAATTGATATGCCAATATGTAAGCTTGTTACATCCACCATTGCGTAGGATGATGGCTAACAAGTCCTGTTGATCAATGGAACCAATAAAGCCTTCATCCATTAATGAGCAATGTGGTAATTGATGTTATCCCCAAACCAATTAGAGCAGGCAGTGCAGCTGCTGGTGAGCACAGCCAGTGGCCCTACCGGTTTACCTCTTTTTCTGTACTTCCCTCCCTGCAATCCTCTCTTCGTCTCTGTTGCTGTTGGATTAGATGTGACTGCATTCTGGTCTATTCTGTTGACTGATTGGATTTTTAGCTTTCTTCCCCTACCTGACAGTTTATCTGTATTGTAAGGGGCCTCGTTTCCTGTGTTTCATTTTCTGTCATTTATATAGTGCTACTTCCTGTCCTCGAACCGGACTACTCCCTTTGTGCAGGAAGTGTTGCTTTACAGACATTGTTTTCTGATAATGTCACCCATCTTACCTAGCAGGCAGTGGGTACTAGGCTAGGAGGGTTGGTGCAGTCACAGTGTGGTATCTATCGCTACAGAATGTCTCCCCCAGTGAACACCGCCCAGCTGTGAGCGCCTGCTTCTTTGAACAGCTGGAAGTGAGAGGCTACGCAGCGACAAGCCCAAGCACTCAATAAAATGACCTCTGATAGACATGCAGTCTGTACAGGAAATACAACACGCTTATAAATCAATACTATTGTTTTCACGTTGAAGAGCAGGACTGGTCCTGCCTGGAATCCATTACCTCACTTATCAGAGAACAACGTTTCAACAGAGAAAATGTTTTCTTTCTCTCACTCGTTCTCCCTCCCTTTCTCCCTCCACATTCTTGACTGATGTGAACAAAGTACTTTTTTCCTCATTCCAGAGCAGGGTTATTACTACAGGAGCTGATATTGAAGATAGGGTGACACCTGGTAAATCTAATTGAAAACTTGGACTCTGAATTTGGAAACAAAAGAAAGCGAGGATAGAAGACTGATGGTAATGGTGCTTGGTCAGCCGTTGCTCCTAAGCCCTGGTGTCTGAGTAAGTAGCTGAGTAAATGTGGGTTTTCTCTCAGTGACAGTACTAACATGGTGACTTGGCCCTCTGTAATTGTTTTTCATAAATTATGGAGGCTGGTCTTAAATATGTATTTGTTTGCTGTTGCAAGGCCTATCAGGAATTGTATGATACACGTTAAATGTGTGATGTCTTGCATGGTTAAGTAATGTCAGGCGACAGTGAGTCATTTCTCCTTTCTCACTCATCAAACAGCTCCTAACTGAAAGCTGATATGAACAGGTGAAACTGTTTAACACACTGAGGAAATCTACTCAGACTGTTCCTGAAACTACCCCACCTTTAAAAGACAAAAAATAGAACTACGTGTAAGATAATTCGTTTGGACAACATATTTTCACAAGAATCCAGCTTATTTAGTGTGTGTTGTGGAAGTGGAGAAAGGCCCATCCGTCTCTCTGCCTGTTAGTCAGAGCCGTAATCGGTGCTTACAGCAAGGCAGGCTAAATAAACAGTAAGTAAGTTGTCTTGGGTAGAAGACCGTCAATGCAACTGCAACCTGCTCTCATGCCTTTGCTCTGAATGGTTCTGTATTGACCACTCAGGACCCCCGAGAACTGCCTAATTGAAAATTAATATTGAATCAATGCCGCGGGCCATTTGCATATTGATTATAAGCATCCAGGAAGGCACCAAGTATGTGTGGGATCAATAGGGCCTTCTGCAGCGGGCCCGGCGTACTACATCACATGCCAGCTGCCTGCTCCGGAGGTTAATGACTGGCGCTTGTTAAGGAGCTCCTGTCAGGTGGAATCCAGCCGCAGGGGTCTCCCTGCCAAACCCAACCCTGGCAGCAGGCGGGGGTGGAGGGTAGAGGAGGAGGAGTGAGGGGGGTCTGGGCACCTTCTCTGCCGTGTTTGGAGGTGAGTTGGAGCTACATTCTGCTCTTGTGTTGAAGCCTGAATAGACTGAGGCTGCTTGCAGGATGGCAAAGCATCACTGCTGCATCACCCACTGAGAAAGGTAGATGTGTTTTTTCCAAAAGAGTAGACTCTTGGGTAAATCTTAAAAGTTGTCATGCAGGCAACTCTCTTGTTGGTATTGTTGTTGGTATTGTTGTTTATCACGTTGATATGTGCTTCCTGTGTAGAGTTGAATACCATACATGCTCTCCACTATGACTCTGACAAACAGCAGGCATTATGGAATATGTTTTTGTGATCTTTTTTGGGGGTAATAGATTCTTCCGCCGAGATTTCTTAATAAAAATAGCATAGTTACCTCCTCCAGAGATGATTGTGTTGAACAGGAAATATTATCATTATTATCATTACTCCTAACGATTCAGGAGTTTTTGTTGCCATAGTGGTTTTAAGTGCTGTTAGTTTGGAAATAAGCTGCCTAATTTGAAAATAATCGTTGTATTTTGTGTTTGTTTGTGGAGTTAAAAAAGAAAATACCAGCTTTTTGTGCCCTAACATTGAACTCTGACCATTTCAAAACTCAGCAATAGCTCGTAAAATAGTACAGCCATGTGCCCCCCTGTGAGCCAGGGAAAGAAAGATGGAGGGGGGCAGGACGTTGTGGGATCAGAGATAACTTGGACTTTCTCCATCTCCTGAAGAGAGCGAAAACAATATTAGGTAGATCAAAAGGGTCCTCTTTAATTTGAGATGAAACTTTCACAGCATTAGGAGACAAAGGAGAACCAGAATCCTCCACTTTACGGCACAGATTAAGATTCAACACATGCATTCCTCTCCCAAACTTCCCAGAATGGGTTCCACATGTTGGAGAGGGAAAGACGTGAGAGGTGGGAGGCGGAAGAGAGAGAGGCAAACGGGTAGAGCGAGAGAGAGAGAGAGACGGGGAGAGAGCAAGAGAGAGAGACGGGGAGAGAGCAAGAGAGAGAGAGAGAGCGAGAGAAAGCCAGTGAGACGGGGAGAGAGCAAGAGAGAGAGACGGGGAGAGAGCAAGAGAGAGAGACGGGGAGAGAGCAAGAGAGAGAGAGGGGGAGAGAGCAAGAGAGAGAGACGGGGAGAGAGCAAGAGAGAGAGTGAGAAAGAGCCCTCGGCACAGCCTTCTGCTACCGTTCCATCAAACCACCTCCACAGGTGACAGCAACACATCCTCCTGCTCAAACTCGATTGGCCGGTTTAGTGGCCAGTTCAGCCACAATAATGGAAGTCTGTGAAACTGTCCGACTCTCTTAACCCACAGGAGACAGGAGACCTGAGGTTGAAGCACATATGAGAGCCGCTTATCCTTCAGTCTATGAAGACAGGGCCATGAATTAATGCCAGTGTGCAGCCTGTCTCCATATGCCCCCCCTCTGCCCCCTCCACCCCCTGCACTGGGAGTTGGGGCCTGGGAGCGGAGAACATAGCACCTGGCACAGGGAACCAGCCTGCATCTGATTGCTTCATTACAGGCATTTTCATTGACTTGGCTGCACTGAACTGATGAACTGAGGCAGTAGACAAGAGCACATAATTGGGAGAAATGAATTCTTATCACAGCCTTCTCAGGAGGCTGCTGGTCCTGGCTGGAGCCATATGAGGAGAGACTTGGGCTGGATGGATGGAGGGAAGGGACGGCGTAGGAGGGAGGCCCAGGCCTTATGAAGCCAGGGCCTAGATTTGAACTGAAGGCCACAATATTTTGGAATGGAATAGAGGGAAAGCACCCCAAATCGACAGAGGTCCTTATTTATTGTGGGCGGTGTGTTGCTTTGGCTTAGTGATTAGTGTTTCATTTCTCTTGATAACTGACACATGGTTCAAAAGATTTTTCAGTAGTTTATTCAGCGGGCCTCAGGAGAGAAGCCTCTGCTAGTTAAGAGTTCCTTCACTGGTGTCCTCATCAGCTATCACCCAAATGGTGCCTCTGGGATGAATAATTTATGCCCTACCTGCCCGACTCTTCTCAACGAGCCCTTTTGCTAATTAAAGAGAAGGGTGTTCTGCAGCAGGGACAATAACAACAACAAACAACAACAGTGCTAACAGCTACAGCTATATGCATACCAAGGCACAGGGAATGTGGAGGCACCTAGGCTAGCGGAGGCGAGCGGTGTGCCACAGGACCAATTTAGCGGTGCAGGCCGTGGCCTCAGAGGGCCAGGGCAGGGGGTTGTTAATCCCTGGCCATGCCTGGGAGAGACCAGGGACTAATGAAGGCTCTGGCTCACCCTCTCATTTCCATGCATGTGTGCACAGTCAGCACTAAACGGAGGAGCGAGGAGGAGGGAACATGCTGGCTAACCTTTCAGTTCACAAATGCTGCTGATGTGATCCTGAGACCATTAGGCTAACAGTTTCCTCTGAAAGTTAGAAAGTAATATTAAATTATGTGGCAGTGCATCCCTCATAATGTTCTCCACACTGCATAAATTAATAAGCCTATTTAGTAGAGCCCGCTGATGGGCCGAACGCACAGCACTGTCTGTGCTACTCCGCTGTCCCCTCCTCCTCCCTCTCTTCCTTCCCCTCCCCTTCGCTGCTCATACCTGTTCACTCGGCACAAAATGGATGCCGCCAAGCCATTTAATTGGCCTCCATTTTAGTATCCAAGGGCGTTGGGAATGGCTCTTTAATAATGTCTCCTTTCCCGTAGTAGTGCACTTCTTAACTGTGGTCGTGTAGTGTATGTTTCTAACTACAGTATTAAACCTGTAGCTCTCCCCAGTGATAGAGAGTCATTGTTCTGGTCTGTACTGAGGGAATGCTGTCCTGGGCTCAGTGATGGACATGACAGAGTCAGGAGGTGAGGGGCTGTAACGTGGAGGAGTAAATACTACATGAACAGGGTCAGAGGTAGTTTTGCTTTTGGTTATTTTAAAGCAGCTGTTCCATGTTCTGGCCGTGTCGGTGTGATCACTCACGGCTCTGCTCCTTCCTCTCCTCTCCCCTCTCCGAGCCGAGGAGCCAAAGATAACTCACTGAGTAGCTGTGTGTGACTGTAATCACTTCAATTCCCCTCCTCAGGAGAGCATCGCCTCAGTCAGCAACCCAGCTCTGCACCACCACCAGATCTCAGCCTCTTTTCACTCTGTTATGACACGTGTGCATGAGGAAGCATAGGGGTCCTGAATACACAATGACACAATTCCACTTAGCATGAACACAGACCGTCTGGGAAACCCTGGTCTTGGACTACAGGAAGTAGTTGTCTTAGGTGACAGCAGGCCGTGACAGTAACTTAGCCCGAGTAAATTACAACAAACTACTGTAAAATGTGTAGGGTTTGGGGGTCTCAGTTAAGAATTAAGTCTCAATTAGAGTCTGGCTGCAGTTAAAAGCCAGATGGTGAGCAAGGGTAAAATTGAAAAGAAATTAAGTGTGTTCACTTGACACATGTGACCCAAGCTGGTGTAGCTGAATGCAGCTGAACCGGTTGTGGAACTGCAGTCAGTTTACATTATGAGGACTTCCAGAGGAAATGCATCGAGATGGAGGCTGAAAAGAGAGAGAGAGGGTTCGGATGGGAGGACAAGGGAATTGTGGAGGCCAAATTCTGCCTACTTTGACAAGATTATCTTTTCAGGGCACTTTTGAGTCTCTCTTCTTTCTCAGATGAGCTTGTGCCCATACAGCAAATTGGTTAACTGATGAGTTTCAGATTACTACAGGCTGATAAGAGATTGGATGGATATACTGTTGAGATTAAATAGATAAATAGATTGACTGATAGATGAGTTGGTGCATTGCATCCCTTCCTCTGGCTCCTAGTCCCTTTTGTAATTAAGGTTTTAAGGTGTGTGCATAATCAAATAAATAAATAGTGTAAGAATTATGTGATAATGAATTAATACATGACAAGAAGTGAAGAAAGCAAGCAGCAGCTAATTGCATGAGATGAGTCTTTTTCATGAGCTTTTTCAGGGGAAATCTCATTATATGCATCACAAACTATAATGCCAGATGAAATCCTGCTTTAGAAATATGTAAATTAGCAAACATTCTGTTGAGTGAGGAAATCACGAGGGGGTAGCAAAACTACCAACCAGAGTGGAGTGACGACCCCAGTTTCCAAAGAGACAGCTGTAGTCTCAAACACTCTCTGTTTACACGGTGCAGTTAGTGGTGCACTGTACACACGGAGTACTGCCCAGGTCCCTTGGGCTGTGCAGAGACATGCCTGTTTACTCAGTAAAACGTGTCCACCTATGTTCAGTCCTCTACTGTACCCTGTACCCCTCTGTGTTTCAGACCACCAGTGGTTCAGTCTGCAGGAGTAAGAATAATCACTTAACCTTGAGATTTTTTATTTTTATTTTATATATATATATATATATATATATATATATATTTTTTTTTTTTTTTTTTTTCCACCTTTATTTAAGCAGGTAGGCCAGTTAAGAACAATGTCTCATTTACAACTGCGATCTGGCCAAGATAAAGCAAAGCAGTGAGACAAAAACAATGCAGAGTTACACATGGAATAAACAAACGTACAGTCAATAACACAATATAAAAATCTGTATACAGTGTGTGCAAATGAAGTAACGAGATAAGACAAGAAATAGGCCATAGTGGCAAAGTAATTACAATTTAACAATTAACACTGGAGTGATAGATGTGCAGATGAGGATGTGCAAGTAGAAATACTGGTGAGAAAAAGAGCAGAAAAACAAAAACAAATATCGGGATGAGGTAGGTAGTTGGTTGGATGCGTTATTTACAGATGGGCTGTGTACTGCTGCAGCGATCGGTAAGCTGCTCTGACAGCTGATGCTTAAAGTGAGTGAGGGAGTTATGTCTCCAACTTCAGTGATTTTTGCAATTTGTTCCAGTCATTGGCAGCAGAGAACTGGAAGGAAAGGCGGCCAAATGAGGTGTTGGCTTTGGGGATGACCAGTGAAATATACCTGCTGGAGCGAGAGTGCTACATGTGGGTGTTGCTATGGTGACCAGTGAGCTGAGATAAGGCGGGGCTCTACCTAGCAAAAACTTATAGATGACCTGGAGCCAGTGGGTTTGGTGGTGAATATGTAGCGAGTACCAGCTAATGAGAGCATACAGGTCGCAGTGGTGAGTAGTATATGGGGCTTTGGTGACAGAACAAATGGCACTGTGATAGACTGCATCCAATTTGCTAAGTAGAGTGTTGGAGGCTATTTTGTAAATGAGATCGCCGATGTCAAGGATCGGTAGGATAGTCAGTTTTATGAGGGTATGTTTGGCAGCATGAGTGAAGGAGGCTTTGTTGCAAAATAGGAAGCCGATTCTAGATTTAATTTTGGATTGGATATGCTTAATGTGAGTCTGGAAGGAGACTTTACAGTCTAGCCAGACACCTAGGCATTTGTAGTTGTCCACATATTCTAAGTCAGAACCGTCCAGAGTAGTGATGCTAGTCGGGCGGGAGGGTGCGGGCAGCAATCGGTTGAAGAGCATGCACTTAGTTTTACTAGCATTTAAAAGCAGTTGGAGGCCAAGGAAGGAGTGTTGTATGGCATTAAAGCTTGTTTGGAGGTTTGTTAACACAGTGTCCAAAGAAGGGCCAGATGTATACAGAATGGTGTCGTCTGCATAGAGGTGGATCAAAGAATCAACCGCAGCAAGAGCGACATCATTGATATATACAGAGAAAAGAGTCGGCCCAAGAATTGAACACTGTGGCATCCCCATAGAGACTGCCAGAGTGCCGGACAACAGGCCTTCCGATTTGACACAGAACTCTGAGAAGTAGTTGGTGAACCAGGCGATGCAGTCATTAGAGAAACCAAGGCTGTTGAGTCTGCCGATAAGAATACGGTGATTGACAGAGTCGAAAAGCCTTGGCCAGGTCGATGAAGACGGCTGCACAGTACTGTCTTTTATCGATGGCGGTTATGATATCGTTTAGGACCTTGAATGTGGCTGAGGTGCACCCGTGACCAGCTCGGGAACTGGATTGCATAGTGGAGAAAGTACGGTGGGATTTGAAATGGACGGTGATCTGTTTATTAACTTGGCTTTCGCAGACTTTAGAAAGGCAGGGCAGGATGGATATACAGTAGGTCTGTAACAGTTTCGGTCTAGAGTGCCTCCCCCTTTGAAGAGGGGGATGACCGCAGACGCTTTTCAATCTTTAGGAATCTCAGACGATACGAAAGAGGAGTTGAACAGACTAGTAATAGGGGCTGCAACAATGGCGGCGGATGATTTTAGGAAGAGAGGGTCCATATTGTCTATCCCAGATGATTTGTAAGGGTCCAGATTTGGCAGCTCTATCAGAACATCAGCTGTCTGGATTTGGATGAAGGAGAAGCGGGGGGCTTGGGCCAGTTGCTGCGGGGGGTGCAGAGCTGTTGGCCGAGGTTGGGGTAGCCAGGTGGAAAGCATGGCCAACCGTAGAGAAATGCTTATTGAAATTCCCTATTATCATGGATTTATCGGTGGTGACAGTGTTTCCTAGCCTCAGTGCAGTGGGCAGCTGAGATGAGGTGCTCTTATTCTCCATGGACTTTAGTGTCCCAGAACCTTTTGGAATTAGTGCTGCAGGACGCAAATTTCTGTTTAAAAAAGCTAGACTTTGCTTCCCTAACTGACTGTGTGTATTTATTCTTGACTTCCCTGAAAAGTTGCATAGTTGCATATAGATTCTGGGGGTACCTTTGTTTTTGAGATTTGAGTTTAGGATTGATAAATGACTTTTCATGAAGTAATGTATTTGTTTTAGTGGATGATTTCAGAGAGTCAGAAGTGACTGGCTCGTTGGAAGCGATGGTAGATGAGAGGGACGTGTGGCTCTCAGTGAAAGACTTCACTTAACTGACAGCAGTTTTGTTTTGACAGCACCTATTTACAATCCACGAGCGACAATATGTTGCATATCATTGTTTATTATTTTGGATCAGGTGCTGTGAACACAAGATAAGCGGAGTTGATAACACCTATCTGTAATAATTGCACTGTTAAACCGAGATGGGTTGATTATGTTGTGCATAATTACTGTGGAAAAAACAGTGTGCCTATTAAGCTGCCCTCGAATGGCAGTAATACAGAAAGCAATCCAATTACCAATAGTTTCTCACACTGGAAATAAAGATTTCTCTAAATAGAAAGGATCCACTAACTGCTGATAGGGGATAATTGTGTGAGTGTTTGTGCAGTTAGATATCTGGTGGATTGTTATCACTTGTAGGGCTAAATGCTGATTGGTGGAGAAGGCCTTGTGACACATGACGTCCTGAGTCTGTGTGTGTTTTTGGGACTGGCTCTGCTCTGCTGCCAGGGAGTCTGATAGCTGCTAAATCATTTATCCAGGCTGCAACCCCGTAGCCACGGAGACCAAGGCCCCACCATGGCTGTCTGGCGACATCTCTCCTCCTGATGGACGGACGGACAACAATTAGCAGAGAGGGGTGGAGGTGCTGATGAGGGGCAGAGGGGGGCCAGAGTACGATCGCCCCCCAATCCACCCCCCACTCCACCCGCACCCATCATACAAACCCAACCTACCTCCCCTTCACAACAAGTAACGAACAAGGGGAGATTTATTCTGATCAAAGTGCAGAACTTTTTAATTAAGTAAAGGAGAGGTTAAAAAAAGAAAGCTAGAAACAAACGCCCGTTTTCCTATTAAGGAGAAATGTCAAGCGCGGTGGCGAAGCGATAGTCTGTGCGCGTCTCTTTGTTGTCCCCCCTGACATTGCAGGCTAATTTTTCATGGTTATTTGAACTGGAAAATGAAAGAGAGGTTTGCGATTATTTCCTATAAATGACAACACAATCGCATTACGCTTCAGTAGAAACACAGAGAGGATATTGCCTTTTCATATTTCATGTGAAAGTAATGGATGGGATATGCAAAGAGGACCAGAAAGAAAGACAAATGGAGAAAGTAAAGCTCCCGTGTTTGATTTGTATTAGAAACCGACCTGATAGAGGGAGGAAGGAGCGGAATTTTTTTCTCAATAAGTGGTGGCAGTCTTGTGGATGTTTTAAAGTGCCTCCACAATGTATTCATTGAATTCCTTTAGCGGATTGCTATTAGCAGCCAACTGGGGTTGAATCCTGATGACACAGACCCAGTAATGGAAAGGAAGGTACCCAGTGTATCCACTATATTCTCCTCTACAGTAATGCATCATATCCTCAGTACCTGGCTACAGTGCTACTGTTTGGACTGAGCTTTAGTGTACGTGTTATCCTGAGGGATGGTACATTTAGGTGGACCTGTCACTGTGCTCAGTGAGTCACACATACAGTACACGCTCCTGTCACACTGTGGGCTGGCCTGGCAGTGCCTGGCTGACACCCTGTCACATTGACCCAACTGAAACACTTTCATGTCCAGTTCAGTTCAGTGCTGAAGCACCTCTTCATCCTCTCCCCAGTAAAATATCCCTCCAACACATTTTGATTTAGCAGGCATAGCAGACAGATAGTATTAGAAAGAAAACACATCAATGATAGCCCCCATATCTTATATTTTTAATCAAATTGATTAGCCATATTGGTATTCAGAAGCCTAGTCAATTCTGTTTTATCTAGCTAGGCGTACGCTTTTATAAACAAGCAGCCCGTCAAGCCCGCTGCTGACCGCGTGCTCCGAGCCAGAGAGGCAGGCAGGCGGGAGGGCTGGAGCGGCCCAGTCTGGAGAGAGAGGGCTTGTGGGTAGTGTGTTTGTGTATGTTTATGTACGTGGCAGGCCCGGGAGGACTGGTGTAGACTGAGCCATGTGGGGGCTGTGTGCTGTGAGCTGGACTCCTAACACATCGAGGTGGGTGCTACATACATCCAACCATGGCCACATTGATTTTCTCAGCTGATGCCTCCACAGAGCGATCCACAGGCTGGATGGATGCACTACAAAGATATGCAAATGGGGCATTCGATAAACTGACAGGCAGAGATCTTTTTCAGACGGCCCGCTGTACTGGTGGGTCGGTAGTTCTAAAAAGAGGCGTAAACAGATAAGGACCTGGTAATGGACACACAGACACGTGTATGCACACATACCTGGCAGCTTGCTGTGCGGTGGGACTGAAGAAGCCCCTTTCAATAATTCCACATTGAAATGAAGCCCCTTAGTGAACTAGGCTACGGAATGTGAATGTAAAGTAGCATCAACTTAAATATAAAAATACTCACACACAGTATATTAAATCAAGGATATTGTTAGCATTCAATTTCTATAGCAGATATAATTTGTGTATATATAACATTGCAGTGTGTATATTCACATTCAGTCTGCTTTATTTGTCAGATATTCAACAAAAGCAGCTGGGTGTTGATCATATTTAATACATGTGTGAATGTAAGAATGGTGCTGTCTTGTTAAGCACAGTGGGCTGTGTGTGTGTGTGTGTGTGTGTGTGTGTGTGTGTGTGTGTGTGTGTGTGTGTGTGTGTGTGTGTGTGTGTGTGTGTGTGTGTGTGTGTGTGTGTGTGTGTGTGTGTGTGTGTGTGTGTGTGTGTGTGTCTGTGTGTGTGTGTCTGTGTGTGTGTGTCTGTGCTGTACCTGGTAATTAAAGGGAGTTTGTGGCAAAAGCCAGACATCGGGAGAGATGAGCTATGAACAAAAGAGCTGTGACAGTTTCGGGTTATGTGATTTTTATGTCCCTTTTTTGCCAAATGAAAAATCAATACATTTTTTCCGGGTTATACATATTCAGAGTGCCCGCCATGCTTCCTCCCTGATGGGGAGTGGGGAGAGGGAGGGGGAGGATGAGGGGGGGCTACTCGCCTGTCACAACTGTACCATCGCATTTTCCGACCCACTGGTGAATACTTCAGAGTTGATGTGATTGCCCTTCATGACAGCGGTGATGCATTTTTCCCCCCTCCCTCTGGATCCTGCTTAGCTAGCCCCCTTCAATAGTCTAGAAATAGGCAAAGCTATTGTGGTGTGAGATGACGGAAAAGAGGGATGCATTAAGAAACGGGTTGATTTTGAAAGACAGGAAGGGGTGGAAGATTAGTGTGTGTGTGTGTGTGTGTGTGTGTGTGTGTGTGTGTGTGTGTGTGTGTGTGTGTGTGTGTGTGTGTGTGTGTGTGTGTGTGTGTGTGTGTGTGTGTGTGTGTGTGTGTGTGTGTGTGTGTGTGTGTGTGTGTGTGTGTGTGTGTGTGTGAGAGAGAGATGGGTGACAGGGAGAGTGGGGGGTTAGTCAAGTGAGAGTGTTTGTGTCTATGCTGTCTTTGTGCAGGACAGATCTCCCCCAGGCATGGGAGAGGAGAGACTTGAGAGCAGTAGTGTGTCCAGTGATGTCTTTGCCTCCTGCCCAGGCTTTTAGCCCATCGCCTGCCAGGGAAAAGCACAGTCTGCATCCTCCTTTGTCCATAATATGTGTATAGGCGAGGCTACCGTCATACAGGACACAGCGTAATGGCCGGTCAGAGCTTTTTGCGTGTGTGTATTCTGTGTGTATACGTGTGTGTGTGTAGAGGTTAGCTGGAGAGAGTGATCCCTGAATGCTTAGTCCCTGTGCAGGCACATTAACCTACATCCCCCGCTCCTCTCCTCCACGAAAACACAAAAGAGAAGAGAAATAGAACACCACTCTCCACAGATGTATTTATAATGTGTCTAAGTATCAATAATACAAGCAATAATTCTACTAAGTAGTACTAATTCCTATGAGATAATTACTTAAGGGAAAATACTTCATGCTATTTTTCAAATTGGTATATGCTGTGTGTAGTATACTGCCCAATTAGATAGTCATATGTGGTTTTATGTGAGCTCTATTTTGAAGGGAGAGGAGCCATTTCATCACGATTGATGTCCTGTTTACAGCTCCCTACTTATTGGACATGCAGAGCATCCATTGCATTAGACATGTCATGTTTGCGATGCGGTGTCACATCAGGTATTGAAACAAAGTGATGTCTATTTAGAATAACACGATATTCCGCTGGCATGTGTAAATTAGATTTCCCCCTATTAGACGCTGCTGCCGTTGCGGACAGATAATCTCTGTGTGACCCTCGGTGACCTGAATAAGGGCTGAATGGCCACTGAAATGACCAGTGACTTTGAAAGGCTAGGGGGATCAAATTAAGTGTTGCTTGGAAGGCTTAGGAGGGTTGGCCCGGGACTGGCAGGGGGGGTTAGGAGGGGAGTGCTGGAAGAGAGAGGGAGCGAGAGAGTGAGAGAGAGGGGATGGGGCCCACTGGTATTGTTCTAAGGCAGTGTGAGCTATCCCTGCTGTTTGTGATTAACTTGCTGTTTAAAGTTTTTTAGCTATTAGCTGCCCTAACCCCGGACCCCCTTTACCCCTCCTCCTCCACCTGCTCCTCCTGCGCCTCCCCCACTACCCCCAGCCCATGGAGACACAAAGTATTCATTCACATTTAGATGGTGAGGTCACGGCAGGGCCAGTGGGGAGAGAGTGTCATGTCCTCCCTTAGACAGGTCAGGAATCTAGCACGTAACTCAGTCCCACACCGCCAGAGAGACACCACAGCCCTTTAAACCAAGGTACTCTTCTTTCCTTCCTAAATGTGAGGAGCGTATATGTATGTGTGTGTATGTGTGTGTGAGAGAGGGGTTTGAGAGACTGAAAGAGCATTAGAAATACAAGACACTCCTCTTTGAATGTGTGTGGTGTGTGTTGTGGTGTGTATGGCTAGTGGAGTGATGGGCAGTCAGTCGGTCAGCTTGTGCAGTGTGTTGGTGTGACGCTAAGTCTCAGAGCGCTTGAGTCAGACACTGTGTTTATGGTAGCAAGGGAATCACCCAATCCTCACCACATGTTTGACTTGCTTAATTTCCGTTTGTATCTTATGCTTGTATTTACAATTACTTTGGAAGTTTCCTGTCGACATCCACTAAGTATGAAACATTATTAAATACACATTTGAGTATTTTTTTTAATAACAAATTCTGCATTTATCACTTATATTTTGTATATCCCTTTTATATATGTCTTTTGATTGTTTGTTGGACTCCTGTGGTTGTATGTTGATATCAGCAGTTTGTTGGACTGTTTGAATGGCGGTGTAGTTGCTTTGTGGTACTGTGGTTGTATCCTATGTTGATATCAGCAGTTTGTTGGACTGTTTGAATGGCGGTGTAGTTGCTTTGTGGTACTGTGGTTGTATCATATGTTGTGGTTGCCTATTATTAATAAGTGATGGCCCATACCTCGCTAACCTCTCGCCTCTCTGGTTAGGGAGTGGGCCGTGTTTTACTCAGTCGTGGTTTTCTGACAGCTAGCTCATCAGGGAGGGCATGAGGAGGGGTCTGGGCCGGGGCAAGGATACTTTTTGGGAGGGGTGGTAGTGTTTTTCCGTGTGTTGTGGTTTAAGGGAGTGAGGAGGGGGGCTTGCGTATGGGGCAGAGAGGTGCTGATATGAGGAGCGGACAATGCGTGAAAGCCCCCCGCATGGGGCCTGTGTCCCATTGTCCCATGGTACCCTCCTGTCACTTTCATTTGACACCCCCCAGTCCGGAGTCAGGCCAGCTTTGATATGGGGATGGGGTGCAAGGGTTGATGGGGAGCAGGGGGGGGTTTAAAAGAAAGAGGTAGAGGAGAAAGATAGTCTGTGAGGTGTGAAATAAGATTGCTTTTTATCCGACAGCGCGGCATTAAAGAAAAGGAAGCTGTCCAGAGCTGGATAAAGTGGGGGAAGTGCACCCCTGATTTCCAGTTGAAGTGCTGTGACACCTGGTTAAAATGATAACAACAGCCTCAATAATCATAATGAGAGTAATGAGAGCTCCGACACACAGCCAGCTCCACACCACAGAGGAGCACCAGTGACTAGCACAGCTCAACCCCACTCCTGGTACTCTAAGACTGGGGAGAGGGAGAGGCACAGCTCAACCCCACTCCTGGTACTCTAAGACTGGGGAGAGGGAGAGGCACAGCTCAACCCCACTCCTGGTACTCTAAGACTGGGGAGAGGGAGAGGCACAGCTCAACCCCACTCCTGGTACTCTAAGACTGGGGGGAGGGAGAGGCACAGCTCAACCCCACTCCTGGTACTCTAAGACTGGGGGGAGGGAGAGGCACAGCTCAACCCCACTCCTGGTACTTTAATACTGGGGAGAGGACAACGGGATAGACAGGGGCAGGCAGATGAGTCTGCTGTTGAGCATGAAAGGGAGACAAACAGATTCACTTGTGTATGAGGAGCACTGGAGCCATTTGCAGCAGGTAGGATTGGATTATGTGTTAATAGAATGGCTGTTAGTTTAGCATGTGTTCAGCTGCAACAGAGGACGGAGGAGGACTGGCCGATGTCTATGTACACTGTCTCTATATATATATATATATATATATATATATATATATATATATATATATATATATATATATATATATATATATATATATATATATATATATCATTATTTCAGTCTCAGAAGGAGTACTGGAAAGTGCAGTGGTTACCATCCATTATTTATTAGTCCGTTTGTGCCTGTCAGTGGGATTAGTATTAGTGTAATCACTGTTCTTCTGGGGGAAGGAAGGCTGTTCGGCCTCATCTGAAGGTTATCGCACTGTCTTCCCCGTCTCATCTTCACTGGCCGCTTCCTGCAGAGCATCTGCTTTGTACATCTCCACATATTTTTTTCTCCTTTTTCCTTCCCTGTGTCTCTGTTGCTCTCTCTCTCCTCATCCACCCACCCCCCATTAATGTGTGTGAGTACCTCGCTCTCTCCCGGCTTGTATAGGGTGACACCTATGGGTCTGCTTAAGCCCCTGCACTTACAGGCAGGCAGAGGAAGAGCGAGGGATGGAGAGCAGCAGCCGCTTGTGGTTGTGCGTGTGCATGTGGGAGCGTGTGTTTGTGCCAGGGGGAAATAGATGCTTCCGTTTGTCTTTTTCATCTCCATGTCACACCATTTCACCTGGCTGCAGTGTCTGTGATGCCTTCTGCAGACAGAGAGCTGGTAGGATGGTCTCCGTGGACATGCAGTGGAGGGCTGATATTGTTATGGGTGTAATCTGTGTGTCTGCAGCAGAGGTTTATTCAGCTTGCCTGATTAGATTAACGGAACAGTTTAATATCGCTGTATGAGGAGGGTTAATGAAGACAATTCATTAGATGACAACCTCCAGGCTATTGTCCTTTACATTTGAACGATTGAGGTTAGAAAGGGCCTATTGTCATCGCTCTGAGTGTTTCTCCCCGTCTATTTCCAGTCCTAATCTATGAGTCCGTTTTACAGGCTCTTCCATTTGCATCCTACTCTTAGGCCACTTGTGACCTTTCATTAATTATGGCTGGATCCGGCTTTAATCATTGTGTAATACCGTTGGAGATGAGATGAGGAATAGACACAGTCATTTGCCACTTAAAGATGTACTGCCGCTCGTGGATTTAAATGTCTGCCTTTCTACATTCATTTCTGGGGGGTTACTGTGCGGTGTGTGGTGGAAGTGTCATACATCTTGATTAAAAACCAAAATGAAGAAGTGTGAGCGAGAGGGGGCAGGCAGGCAGCAGAGGCTGGGGGGAGCTCTCTCTGCCACGTCCCACTAGAGATCTGTCTGGAGGATGCTGAGGTGACAGCTGATGTATTCAGTTAGGTTGAATAGAGTTCAAATCTGGACTGTGGATCAATGCAATGTTCCTGAAAAATCATGTTGAAGTGTGAAGGTGTGGAATTAGACACACTGTGAGAGTAGGACAGCTCAGAATGACATGCAGACCCTTTTAAAGGTGTACAATTTACCTGGGGATTATTTTGTAATCTGAGCACTTGTGCGGCTGTGTGGTTCTAATTCTCCGGGAGTTGTGTGGATTTGTGCAGGCTGGAGTTAGATGGGATTTTGGGGCTAGGCTGCGGCTCTCCTCTGGTTTACCAGGCAACGGTTTAGGACCGCCTCTCCAGCACAGGATGGGCTACGCTGGACGGAACTTGCAGGTTGCCTTGGAAACATAATAGAAACATGGTCAATAATAAAATAATGAAAAAATGTATTTATGCAAGTGGGATCTGGGGATCACTTAAATGTGCTTTTTACTGGGAGCCAGTTATCCCTGTTAAATACCTTCATTTATACACAGGATCCCCGTCTGCTGCTAGCAGTAATGTCTAACAACATAATCCATACACCAATCATTCTGTTGTGAGGAGAGGAGCTTCTTACTTTGGGAAACAGTCAGGAACGCCTGGATATGGCTCTTGCCTCATGACACAGAGGTGTTTTCTGTTGAGTTAAAGCTTTGTCAATGACAATCTCCTCAATGCTGTAGTTATTATCATACCTGGTATAATTATAGTTATTGCAATTATGATGCATTCTTGTATGGTATCTTCAGTTCACAGTAAGAAGCACTTCTCGGGCCTCTAAATCCAACCTTTTGTTAATTCAGTGAGAAGATCGCACATTTCTATGCTATTATTGAGCTATATATTATTGCTGTCTTTAGTGAGTGTGTTTCTCTTGGTGCGTCAGTGATTAGGATAGCAGAACTCCAATAGCACATTATCATCGCAATTTCAGCCTGATCTAAATGTGTAATCACTTTACACAGGCTATCATGTGTCTCTCGTCGTATAGCTTTCATTTCTCTTTGATTTACATGTGAATATGGAAGCACAGGAAATATCTATTTACCATGAGAACTGAAGGAGATTGAAATGTTTGAAATACTTGCCGGATTTCCAGTCATGAATGAA
Source organism: Oncorhynchus gorbuscha (assembly GCF_021184085.1). Lineage (NCBI taxonomy): Eukaryota > Metazoa > Chordata > Actinopteri > Salmoniformes > Salmonidae > Oncorhynchus > Oncorhynchus gorbuscha. Next base: position 88,093 of record NW_025745956.1, on the reverse strand, counting down.
TAGAGATTATACCATACCGTGCTGGTAGTGAAATGTACATCTTTGATTTGATTCAAAATGTTCTATCCAGAAACCATTTTTAGAGGCTATTTGTGCTAGTGAAGTTTGATGGGACTTTGGCTCTGTGTTTCGGTCCAGTTTACATAGTTGGTAACTACAGTATAGGGAGTAAGTGCTGTAGTAGATCATATGAGACCATAAAAGTCGTGTACGTAGTGGCTTGTCTAGTGGTGAGCTCAGATCAGATGTGTGTTGACTGCAGGGCTGAATATGTGAACAGGATATTTCAGTGGCTGTTGTTGTAGTATTGTCAATATATCAATAGACTGTCGAGTAGAGACCCGAGAGTGGAAGCATTTTCAAAAGAACATTTAAGTACATTTGCTGAGAATTAGCTGACTTGTGGAGTAACTGATAGGCCTTATTGACTGCGGCCCAGTTTACTGTTGTCAAATCAATGCTGTTGCGTGCTAGTCGCACTACTTTTAAACAAACTTAACAGGCTGAGGGGCTGCTCGGGGGGCACTGGAGAGAAATAAAGAAGATTGATGCCCTTTTTATTATCAGTTTTCTGCCATATTCCCTTCTCTGCGTTACTTACAGATGGCATTATCAGATATGCATTGTTTGGAGTTCAATGCTTTTAAATGGGTTGATATATTGAGCTGAAGCTTTTAAGGTCATTACAGGGGATTTCTGTATTTGACTTGGTAGAAAAATCTAATGAATTGCCGGTCTGAAAGTTTTAAATATTTATGATTTTTTTTGTCTTTTCGCAGTAGCGAGGAAGTAGAGGTGAAATGAGCCCTGTATTTGTAAGTAGCCTAGCAGACTGCAGCTGGGGACAGTAAATGCATGTGGAGAGAGAGAAAGTGAGTGAGAAAGAGAAGGAGAGAAAGAGAAAGAGGGAGCGAGAGAAAGAGAGAGGGAGAGAGAGAGAGAGAGAGGTCTTTCTCTAGAAACACGCTCCTCACACAATTATTTTTCCTGTCTACATACTTCAAACCGCTTTGGAAAATGTGTGTATGTCTCTACCACATGTGTGCGGTTTTCTGCAGTTTTATGTCCACATTAAAGAGAGGAAGCCATAAAGATATTTGTGTCATGGTCTTGAATAAATGAAGAACTATAACTTTGGGGCTTGTATAAAAAAATCATGATGGTTATTATTATTATTGTTATTATTATAATATTTTCAAATGAACTGTAATTATCTTCTAAATGTGTTCATATTAGTGTGGATACAGCAGAGAAAATAGATGATAAAATATAATACATTTCCTCTATCTCTGTTTTGATTTAACAAAAATAATTTCACTAATTTTATTGTTTTAATTCAAATAAATGGCAAAATGCAATCAAGCAGCACAGGGCAGAACGCAGATCCCGCCCTCTTTGTCTGGTAACCTTTTAACTGCGTGTCAGCGAATGTAATTGTTGTAAGCTCCTATAGAAAAAAAATGCGTCTGTCCCTTTAAGTGCTTCCACCAATTCTGATGGCGTGTTGATTTACATATCCCATCCTCTCCTCCCCCTTCAGGAGAGCTGAGCGAGGATGTGGAGGCTGCCAGTGAGACCACCACAGAACAGGAGGACCAAACCAAAGACAGAGAAGGTGGGGGGGAAGGAGCTCACCAAAGGGACAGGTAAGGCCTATATTTACACTACACACATTTAGGCAACACTGCCCTCAGGGATCATGTGCTATTGCACCTGATTTGTTCTCAACAGAAGGCCTTTTCTCTCAAATAATTATACAGATTCTACACAAATGTCAGAGTCCCTTTAATATTGCTCTGTTACAAATCCACAAATCAGTTTGTAGTGTTTCTTTTTAAAGGAGGCCTTTCTGTTTCTTACTGTAGGAGGGAGACAGGTCGCCTCTCATCAAATCCTATCTGATGAATTAGGCCAAATTGTCAATTGAGCTAATCTGGTCAGGTGACTCATGTTTTGTCAGTTGTCAGTGGATTTTATGGAGAGGGGCCTGGGCGCATAATTCAAGGCCGGCCACGTGTGTGCCCATATGACAGACATGACTCCCTCCTGCACTGCACTGATCGTGTGTGACAGAAACACACACCTGTGTTAAATGTTATCAGATAGGGATATTTCTCTCCCTGGGCTTTCAGATGCCAGGTGCAGGTGTTGAGTTCCATGGAGAGGTGAGGCTTGAGCTGAGGCGAGACATTAGTGTTAGGGCCTATTCTAACCTGAGGCCTACTGTTACCTGCAGATTAGAGGCCTGTGTTTTGGTGAGAGTCCATGATTGTTTGTTGTAGGTTTTTAGGGTGAATCCTATCAACGTGCATTAGAAATGGTTTATCTGATTTCTGCTGCTAGTCGAGGTCAGCAGGTCCAGGCTGAACGTGTGTGGGTGTATGAGTGTGAGGAGGAGGTTCACACACAGGAAGTGTTTGTGACTGCCCCCCACTGCTTGGCTCCCCTGGCCACATGTTCACGTCAGAGCATAGCTAGGGTTTGTGTCAAGCCCTGTTGGGAGTCTGGCCTGGATATCCAATCACAGCACTCCTAGACCAGGGATTTTCTAAACTTCCTTGTTAGAATTAGTTAGAAGTTATAGTAATAATAGTTAGGTAACAATCTAGTAATAGTTACAGTAATAGTCATTAGTTATAGCAGTATACTATATTTTCGACTGCCGTTGTTTTTGTTTTTCAGCCCTAACGCCAGGTTCGGCAATTTACCTTTCTTATATCATCTACTCTTGGGCTCAGATGGGCAGGGTGGAAATATTTGAGGCGTGTCCTTAAAAACATGATCCAAAGTTGTGATTTCAGTGCTGGTAGGGATATTTAAGACCAACCAGAAGCTGGTTTTAGCGGAAACGCAGTTTCTTATGGCATGAACTTTGACAGCTAAAACACAGCCTATCCAGCTGTGACGCACACTGCCCATATGCACACGGAACAAGATTAGCCTATGTGCTTTTGGTGCCTTTAGAAACATAAAAAACATTCTGTTTTTTCCTTATTTCATGGCCTTACCCCCCTGTCAATTAGGCTTTTTTTTCTGTCCTGTCCTATGCAATTGCGAAGTAGTCAAGACTGCAGATAAAGGGTTTGTCTCCTGAGACCACTAGGAAATAAATCTTAATCCACCAAATCTTTACTAAAATATCAAGTTTGAGAGGAGTAAAACAGTGAGCTGACATTCACTTTGTATCTATGCATCGTAGGTAGGCCCACATTATAGCCATGCAGGTCCTGTTTTGGATGTGCATAACACCCTCAGTTTTCTGCCGTGTTTTATTATTATATGCCCGCGGGGAGAAATGATGGTGCCTGTAAGTGTGACATAGCCTATTTAAAACAAGTTTGTTGTTTTTGTTTAGAATTTGATTCAAATGATTTGTTCTCTTTTAGGCTTTATCAATAATGAATTGAATCTTGCTTATTGACAATGTTTGGCATGTCCATGCTCAGCCATAATGTAATGTACAGTAGGCATAGCCCCTATATCAGTGTGAATGCTGTTGAAGACATGCAATTACTTAAAACAATGTGGACTGCAAATGGGTTCAAGCTAACGTATTTAGCAAAGTTAGGTCTACATTTAGTTACTTCGTTTCTGTAAGCCATTTAACAAACTATAATGGACTAACATTGGAATTGGAGTTGATTCCAAGGCAATACATAAAAGACTGTAAATACAAAACTTGAAGCAACCACATATTTCACCAGGGAGCACGTTCTGATTGGCCAGTGAGGGGCCAAGCCTTCGACACACCCACAACTTGTTTATTCATCAAAACCCAGACCTTTCGCACCAACGCCAGCAAGTGCGCCTTTAATTGTGATAGTGAAAATAGCAAAAATACTTCTGATACACCCCTGAACCTATAGCGCTACCGCCTTAGGTTTACCATTGAGTTAGGTTTGTTAATAAAAGAGAGCCCATAGAGCGTTGAAGCCTGAGGTGCTTTCCCATTGGTTCTTGGTGGGGTGTATGGAGCGTTGAGGCCTGAGGTGCTTTCCCATTGGTTCTTGGTGGGGTGTATGGAGCGTTGAGGCCTGAGGTGCTTTCCCATTGGTTCTTGGTGGGGTGTATGGAGCGTTGAGGCCTGAGGTGCTTTCCCATTGGTTCTTGGTGGGGTGTATGGAGCGTTGAGGCCTGAGGTGCTTTCCCATTGGTTCTTGGTGGGGTGTATGGAGCGTTGAGGCCTGAGGTGCTTTCCCATTGGTTCTTGGTGGGGTGTATGGAGCGTTGAGGCCTGAGGTGCTTTCCCATTGGTTCTTGGTGGGGTGTATGGAGCGTTGAGGCCTGAGGTGCTTTCCCATTGGTTCTTGGTGGGGTGTGTGGAGCGTTGACACACCTTTTTGAGACAGATACTGTGTGAATATCCATCTAAACACTGTTGGCTGGTGGCCTACTGCTCCACATGTATGAAGCATGCTTGTCCATTTAACACACAGTATGCTGGAGTACTGTGGAACAGTATAATACAGCATGCTTGTCCATTTAACACACAGTATGCTGGAGTACTGTGGAACAGTATAATACAGCATGCTTGTCCATTTAACACACAGTATGCTGGAGTACTGTGGAACAGTATAATACAGCATGCTTGTCCATTTAACACACAGTATGCTGGAGTACTGTGGAACAGTATAATACAGCATGCTTGTCCATTTAACACACAGTATGCTGGAGTACTGTGGAACAGTATAATACAGCATGCTTGTCCATTTAACACACAGTATGCTGGAGTACTGTGGAACAGTATAATACAGCATGCTTGTCCATTTAACACACAGTATGCTGGAGTACTGTGGAACAGTATAATACAGCATGCTTGTCCATTTAACACACAGTATACAGGTGTACTGTGGAACAGTATAATACAGCATGCTTGTCCATTTAACACACAGTATGCTGGAGTACTGTGGAACAGTATAATACAGCATGCTTGTCCATTTAACACATAGTATGCTGGAGTACTGTGGAACAGTATAATACAGCATGGGTCTCTGGACCCTTCCATTAACCCAGTGGGTTAACGGAAGGTCCTTTTTATACTTTGAGTTTTTACTGTTATGAAGTAGAAAAGGGAATAAGTATTATCAGTAATTAGTTTTGATCTAGCTATTTGTTTCATGTTGTCAGACAAGGATGGAAGCGAGTAGGGGGATTTCTTGTAATCTCCTCCCATCCAATAGACAGAGTTGTGGTAATGAAAGCCAACATCACAGACTAGCAGGCAGAGTGAGAGATGGCATTTTAACTAGACCAGCTCCATCCCTGGACCTGGGGATGGTTAGAGTTCTGATGTCTTCATTTACATTAGTGAGGTTAAAAGCTGGAAAACAATCCAGACCCATCTTTGTAAAAAGGTCTTTGATATTCTAACTTTTATTTTAAATGAGTTGTTTGTGCTCTTTGAAAGGGTGACGCTCCTCTTTGATGGGAGAAATAATGATATGCATGCCTGCCTGAAAAATGGCTAAAAGTACATTTTAACACATCAAAATATAGCACTTTAAAAAGCATTAAAATGAGCCAAGCGATTAATAATTCACTCATACCTGTGGTGCTCAGGAAGAGTCCTCGCATTAGCATTCCTGGTTTTTGAAAGGCATGCCATTTGATACAAGCATATTCAATTCCTTTCCTCCCCTCTGTCAGTCACTAATCACCAAATAAGTGTGTTTCTGTGTTTTCACAAAGGAAAGATGTGCTTTTGCATATGAAAAAAGTACAGCTTCCCAGCAGCTTATTAGAACCGCTTAGTTAAAAATAGCGTGTGCATTAAGAAACCAGGTCTGGGTTTCTGTTTGATGTCAGTGAAGAGGTGGGTGGGTGGAGAAGGTGGAGGGATGGAGGGATGGGGGGACGGCTGTGTTGTCAGTGAAGAGGTGGGTGGGTGGAGAAGGTGGAGGGGTGGAAGGATGGGGGGATGGCTGTGTTGTCAGTGAAGAGGTGGGTGGGTGGAGAAGGTGGAGGGATAGAGGGATGGGGGGACGGCTGTGTTTTCAGTGAAGAGGTGGGTGGGTGGAGAAGGTGGAGGGATGGAGGGATGGGGGGACAGCTGTGTTGTCAGTGAAGAGGTGGGTGGGTGGAGAAGGTGGAGGGATGGTGGGATGGGGGACGGCTGTGTTGTCATTGAAGAGGTGGGTGGGTGGAGAAGGTGGAGGCGTGGAGGGATGGGGGGACGGCTGTGTTGTCAGTGAAGAGGTGGGTGGGTGAGGAGGTGGAAGGGTGGAGGGATGGGGGACGGCTGTGTTGTCAGTGAAGAGGTGGGCGGGTGGAGAAGGTGGAGGTGTGGAGGGGTGGAGGGATGGGGGGACGGCTGTGTTGTCAGTGTAGAGGTGGGTGGGTGGAGAAGGTGGAGGGATGGGGGACGGCTGTGTTGTCAGTGAAGAGATGGGTGGGTGGAGAAGGTGGAGGGGTGGAGGGATGGAGGGATGGGGGACGGCTGTGTTGTCAGTGAAGAGGTGGGTGGGTGGAGAAGGTGGAGGGGTGGAGAAGGTGGAGGGATGGGGGGACGGCTGTGTTGTCAGTGAAGAGGTGGGTGGGTGGAGAAGGTGGAGGGGTGGAGGGATGGGGGGACGGCTGTGTTGTCAGTGAAGAGGTGGGTGGGTGGAGAAGGTGGAGGGGTGGAGAAGGTGGAGGGATGGGTGGGACGGCTGTGTTGTCAGTGAAGAGGTGGGTGGGTGGAGAAGGTGGAGGGGTGGAGTGATGGCTGTGTTGTCAGTGAAGAGATGGGTGGGTGGAGAAGGTGGAGGGGTGGAGGGATGGGGGGACGGCTGTGTTGTCAGTGAAGAGGTGGGTGGGTGGAGAAGGTGGAGGGGTGGAGAAGGTGGAGGGATGGGGGGACGGCTGTGTTGTCAGTGAAGAGGTGGGTGGGTGGAGAAGGTGGAGGGGTGGAGGGATGGGGGACGGCTGTGTTGTCAGTGAAGAGGTGGGTGGGTGGAGAAGGTGGAGGGGTGGAGAAGGTGGAGGGATGGGGGGACGGCTGTGTTGTCAGTGAAGAGGTGGGTGGGTGGAGAAGGTGGAGGGGTGGAGAAGGTGGAGGGATGGGTGGGACGGCTGTGTTATCAGTGAAGAGGTGGGTGGGTGGAGAAGGTGGAGGGGTGGAGTGATGGCTGTGTTGTCAGCTCAGAAAGGAGACGGGAGCGCTAGTTTAATGGAAGGTCGCTTTTTCTCCTCTATGTTTGTATGATTGATGGACACAGCGCCTATACAGAGACCCTCTGTAACCCTGTACGAACAACAGCACAGAGGAACACAGAATGCATTTGGTGAACAGAGGCATGCTTGTTGCGGCTGATGATTGTCTCGGGGTGTCTGAGAAGGCAGACAACACACCGATGCTGTTTGTTGGACTAGACTGTGAGGGACTGACCTAACCTGTGTTTTAAAGGACTGTCTGAAAAGTGATCCGTCTCCCGCTGTCTGATGGCGTGCCGCTCTCCCAAGGACCGTCGTTAGAACTATTGAAGTGTTTCGTCTCCCGCTGTCTGACGGCGTGCCGCTCTCCCAAGGACCGTCGTTAGAACTATTGAAGTGTTTCGTCTCCCGCTGTCTGATGGCGTGCCGCTCTCCCAAGGACCGTCGTTAGAACTATTGAAGTGTTTCGTCTCCCGCTGTCTGAAGGCGTGCCGCTCTCCCAAGGACCGTCGTTAGAACTATTGAAGTGTTTCGTCTCCCGCTGTCTGACGGCGTGCCGCTCTCCCAAGGCCCGTCGTTAGAACTAATTGAAGTGTTTCGTCTCCCGGTTTCTGATGGCGTGCCGCTCTCCCAAGGCCCGTCGTTAGAACTATTGAAGTGTTTCGTCTCCCGCTGTCCGATGGCGTGCCGCTCTCCCAAGGACCGTCGTTAGAACTATTGAAGTGTTTCGTCTTCCGCTGTCCGATGGCGTGCCGCTCTCCCAAGGCCCGTCGTTAGAACTATTGAAGTGTTTCGTCTCCCGCTGTCCGATGGCGTGCCGCTCTCCCAAGGACCGTCGTTAGAACTATTGAAGTGTTTCGTCTCCCGCTGTCCGATGGCGTGCCGCTCTCCCAAGGACCGTCGTTAGAACTATTGAAGTGTTTCGTCTCCCGCTGTCTGATGGCGTGCCGCTCTCCCAAGGACCGTCGTTAGAACTATTGAAGTGTTTCGTCTCCCGCTGTCTGATGGCTGTGCCGCTCTCCCAAGGACCGTCGTTAGAACTATTGAAGTGTTTCGTCTCCCGCTGTCTGATGGCGTGCCGCTCTCCCAAGGCCCGTCGTTAGAACTATTGAAGTGTTTCGTCTCCCGGTTTCTGATGGCGTGCCGTACTCCCAAGGCCCGTCGTTAGAACTATTGAAGTGTTTCGTCTCCCGCTGTCTGATGGCGTGCCGCTCTCCCAAGGACCGTCGTTAGAACTATTGAAGTGTTTCGTCTCCAGCTGTCTGATGGCGTGCCGCTCTCCCAAGGACCGTCGTTAGAACTATTGAAGTGTTTCGTCTCCCGCTGTCTGATGGCGTGCCGCTCTCCCAAGGCCCGTCGTTAGAACTATTGAAGTGTTTCGTCTCCCGCTGTCTGATGGCGTGCCGCTCTCCCAAGGCCCGTCGTTAGAACTATTGAAGTGTTTTGTCTTCCGCTGTCTGATGGCGTGCCGCTCTCCCAAGGACCGTCGTTAGAACTATTGAAGTGTTTCGTCTCCAGCTGTCTGATGGCGTGCCGCTCTCCCAAGGACCGTCGTTAGAACTATTGAAGTGTTTCGTCTCCCGCTGTCTGATGGCGTGCCGCTCTCCCAAGGCCCGTCGTTAGAACTATTGAAGTGTTTCGTCTCCCGCTGTCTGATGGCGTGCCGCTCTCCCAAGGCCCGTCGTTAGAACTATTGAAGTGTTTCGTCTTCCGCTGTCTGATGGCGTGCCGCTCTCCCAAGGACCGTCGTTAGAACTATTGAAGTGTTTCGTCTCATCCTTGTCATGCAACCATTGGAACTTGGTGTGGAGACGTTGTTCCCTTTACAAATGACAGTCACTATCAGGCAGGCAGCATTAGCAGAGGCAGAAGAAAGGTGCCTTCCTTTTTAAAGCTACTGTCAATCTTATTTTCCCTTTTTAGTGCCACAGCGCTTCAAAATTCATTAAAGCCATTTAGAAATGCATGTGTATTCTGCATGTCTTCTCCTGCTGAAAGATTTCTACAATATGCCGCTCACACAGGTGAACACACACACCAGACTTTGTCATTATTTTCCATGACATACATCCCCATTTTAGTTTGTACATTGAATTCATTACTTATTTAAACAATAAAGTGAATGTTGGCAGAAGCTGCGATTTAGCCAACTTCCCCAATAAGCTATCCAGGGGTCGTTTCTAATGCGGCCAATGAAATATTTATAAATGGCCAGCCCTGAGCCTTGCTCCCCTTCTACTCACGCCTTGTTCACCTAGCTGAGGCAGCATTAGTGAAATGGAGGGGTTCTGCTCCGGAAGGCAAGGGGAGCTGTACCTAGATTAGAGCAGGACAGTATTAATGCAGGAGCTGAATACACAGGGATGGAGGTAGGAGAAAGGTAGAGGAGGAGGGGAGAGGATGTGGGGGGGGGGCAGACAGAGGAAAGAGGGATTGTTAATACACTTAAGGGCTAGGAGGAATGGACACAATATGATTTGACATGCTTAACATAAATGTATGGGAAGGGTTTGTATTGAGGTGGTCTATATGGATAAATGGGAGGGAGGGGTGCAGTGTGTGTGTGTGGGGAGGGAGAGGGGGTTGCAATCTTCTGCAATTGAGGTTTATGAATAATTCCTCTCATACCCCCTTCCTGACTTTCAAATGATGGGAGCTGGAGCGAGGGAGGGGGGAATGATATTACAGCGCGGGGTCATCCGCATTCTGTCACCGGCAGAGCACCCAACCAAATTGGTCCCATCTCTTTTCCCTTAAATATTTACTTTTAGCTATGAATCTCTGTGATTGGATGAGTGTGGAGGAGCCCGGTGCTGTGAGTGTGTGTATGGTTGTGAGTGTGTGTACTTGCATGCTTGTTTATGTATGTGTGTATGCATGTGTGGGTTTGTTTGTATGTGTAGATTTGTGTGTGTGTGTGTGAGTGAAGGGAAATTAGACGACGGATGCATCTCTGTCAGTGCAGTGAACATTAGCAACCCCTGGATGCAGAGGAGTGATACTGCAGGCTGAACATATAATGGCCTGTGCTCTCTGGTCTTGGGAGTGGTGTGCGGCTCACACTGGAACGCACACATATGGGGATGTGGTAGCTTTCACCTCTAGTTTTAGGAATAGTCTCATGAGTTGTCAGAAATGCTGTGCTGGCCAGTAGGGTAAGGTTAGCAATGGACAGTGCTCATTATTTTTTATATCTCATATTTTCATATTTTTGAACAGTTCAGCCTAAGGAATGTATTATACCAATGGTCTTTTTTCTACATATTCATATCATGTCCTTTGAGTGCTCAAATTACCCCTCAAATTATAATTCCTTTTGTCTTTGAAGATTGTAGACCATAAATTGTCCTTGTTTGTGAGCCAACTCCCTGAAAGATCAGTGTTTGAGTTTTATTGCTATAGTGTTATGGGCCAGCCGTGTTGCTGCTGCTACCGCCTCTTTGCCGGCCTGGTGAGCGGGGGAGGAGTGTCCTTTAAAGGTGAACGCCATGTCAGCCGCCTGCTCAGTGGCCTGAAGATTAATAACGCGGACACTAATTACTATCTCCTTTTAATTTCTTCATTTTAAATGTGTCGTTGTTGCAGTCATGCCTGTAGGCCTATATAAACCACTCTTCTTTTCCCATGCAGTGTGGAGCTGGTTTTTCATTTAATAAAAGTCAGGGTTATCCACCAAGGATACTGAGGAATGATGAGCCTCAATATAGAGTCACTTTGGCGTGAGGCTTTGGTTGTAATTTTCTTTATTTGAAATTAATTGATACAGAGTAATTACCTGAGAAATATGAGGTGAAGTGGAATATAGCCCTTTGTCGCTCAGGGCTCTAACATGGCCTGTAGATTAAAAAAGACAGGCAGAAAGGGGAGGGGAAAAGAGAGATCATATTCAGTTATTGTTAGCATATGCATTAAAAGTGAATGACTTGTAGCACTGGGGAGTTGAACCTGCTTCTCCATATTAATGGATAAATTGCTGAGGGACTAGAGGCGAGTGAAGAGCAGAGGGACATGGGGAGAGAGAGCTTCAGTAATTTGGCCCTGTGAAGTGTGGAGTGGGAGGAGGGTTAGTGGGGAGGGGGTGAGGAGGAGACGGGATGGAGGGAGTTCCAGTACAGTAGATGGCTGTGAGTGTCCCTGAATGATCAGGCCATTGTGGGAAGGAATTGTGAGAGGGGTGGTTGTGGGTAGGAAGCGGCTGGGCCTGGGCCCAGGGCAGAGTGGTGGGTATCAGGCAGTAGGGCCATATGGCCTGGCTCCATCGGAGCCTAAACTGTGGCTTATGTTTTTACGACCGGAGGCTTCTGGGTTCCGAGGCAGAGCTGGGTCTGCAGACAGGATAGGGCCAGTCGGTAGGAGAGGAGGAGACTGAGGAGCTAGTGACCACATGCATCCTTTTCCCTGGCCTCCTGTGGGACAGTATCCATACTGAAGGTCAGGCTTCTTCAGCCAGTGGTGAGGGAAGAAGGCCCCATCAGGCCTACCATCCCAGACCCAGACACCCGCCACAGGAAATCATTCTCTCCCCCTTTCTTCTTCCCCTCCTCTCCTCTCCATCCTGTTAGCTCCAACTCGTGGAATATCCCTTCCCAAGGACGTAGAGGCAGATCAATGACACAATAGCAGCTGTGATTGCATTCCTCAAAGATTTCAATGGCAGAAGACCTGTTGTGTTAATTCAGCCTGGCTTGTGTCGGTCACTCACTCCAGCTGCCATCTTTTTCCCCCCTTGAAAGCACAACAAGGCTGTGATTGCTACAGAGACCAGGCTGTGTGCTGACAGCCCCCTCGCTGCAGCCTGAGTAGTGCAGCCCAGGGAGGTGAGACAAGGTGCCAAAGTCCAATTCACTTACGGGACTCGACAGCACAAAAGCCCCTGGTTTACGGAAAAGGCCCATGAATTAATAATCACCTAATTGACTCTTAAGGGTTCTTTCCCTCCTGCTATACCTTTTGTGCTCTCAGATGAAAGTCCACTCTGTGTATCTGTCAGAGTTGGTTTGGGCTGGATGTGAGGCGGGTGTGTGATGAGCGGAGAGGAGAGGTCAGGGTCACACACAGGGTCCTCTCAGTCAGAGAGGTCACTGGGGAGGCCCCACAGTGATCCACATGTATGGATGAAGCCCTAAAGATGAGCCCCTCTGATGACAAACTGATTCACACCCTATCACAGGTGAGCTACACATACAGTTCCAGGACAAGGTCACACAGGGACTCCATATATGAAAGCTCAGAATGTCCTCCGATGTTAATTTGACAAGGAGAGACAGCGATATTTGAATATTAAGGAACTTGATATCCTTGATTGCCATTTTATGCAGCATAT
>NW_025745956.1:50639-73139 GCF_021184085.1 Oncorhynchus gorbuscha | reverse complement strand
CCCAAGGGAGTTTTTGAAAAAAGTTTTGTTTCTCCTCAAAATTCCTGCTCTTTCTAAGAGCTGAATGGGGTGTTGTGGTTGTGAAGCCTGGTGCCTGTGTTGGTTTGTAAAGGGGGGAACCCACAGTTGGGTTGTGAGGGGCTGGGGTGTGAATGAGTCTCTCTATCCACTCTCTCATTGTCACAGTCCACTTGGCCCGACCCACAAACCACTGGAGGAGGCTTAGCTGGTTACAGAAATTCCAATTAAGTCGAGAGTTGCACTGGCACTCACTTGCTGTGTAGGCACAAAGAGCAGGAGGATTTACCCAAGCGGGGTCAAGCTATAGGTCAGTGTTTCCAGCAGGATTTCGGAGGATATTGGGTCCACAACTTCTAAAGCTCTAACTGCCAAGCCAAATTGCACCTCTCCTTCCTCTGTCACTGTTCCTATTTCATTCCTGGCAGAGGAATCCAAGGACCTCACCCCTCTTTGGTAGCAATTTCAACTGAAATGTATTTTGATGAGGAGCAAGCTTATGTGGTCATTGGTCATGAGTGCTTTGAAAGTGAAAATCCAATTTCTTGCTCCCTTCTCAACCAGTCCACAGCCACCTCAGCAGTATACATGGCCTTGCCTAGCATGACAGTCTGTTTTGATAATTCTGTGAATTGGAGAAATTGAAAATACAGTTGGGAATTGCTGAGGTTTACACCTCTGGATGAAGGTCTGGCAGTAGATTCACTCACTTATAATAGGCCCTCTTGCTAGCTAATTGGATGTACTGTATCAATGGGGACCTATCTATCATTGTAGACGAAAACAATCTGTGCTAATGTCATGCAACTATTTATAGTTGGTGTTATTTCTATCATAGTTGTGTAAATGGAACCATAGAAAGAGAGGTGTGAATGAATACACACCTCTCTGTTAGTCAGAGCTGGGTACCTGTATAAGAGCAGATGTAAAAGAGTACCTGGGAGAAACTAAGTAAAGAAAACGGTCACATTTGAAGTTGAACTGAGGACTGATCTCTTTACCTCAATGCTGGAGTGCGAGGAGATGTTTACTTTGTCTCAAGTTTGGCGAATCCCTCATCTCCAGCGCCACTTCAAACTGCAAATCGGAGGTAGAGAGAAACCTAAAGCTGCACAATGTGACAAACTAATGTTTTGATTAGCCATATGTGGCGCTGTCTGGTGTCCTAACGATCCAACATGGGGAGAGAGAGTCCGTCAAACATATCTTGGCTGTGTGTTGCTGCATTGGCATGACAGGAGAAGTATACAGACTGGTGGTTTGGATGTGGAGCTGTGGGTTGGCTGATCAACTGCTTCCCTGCCCAAGTCCCATTAAACGCGGTTATATCACATTGAAGAAAGACATTTCAAAGCCCTTTATCCACACTTATTGATTGACTTGTTCTCTGGCTGCCAAGTCTTCACCTTGCTTTGATGAGTCTGCTTCTCTTCTTTGCCCCTCTGTGTGTGTGTGTGTGTGTGTGTGTGTGTGTGTGTGTGTGTGTGTGTGTGTGTGTGTGTGTGTGTGTGTGTGTGTGTGTGTGTGTGCGTGTGCGTGTGCGTGTGCGTGTGTGTGTGTGTGTGTGCGTGCGTGCGTGTGTGTGTGTGCGTGCAGCAGGATCCAGCCAGTCAGAGAGGGACCAGACAGACTCCCCGAACCCCTCTAAGAGGCCCTCCTCACGGTCAGGGGCCACAGGGAGCCCCCTCTCCTCCAAGCGTCCGAGGACGGCTGAGAAGAGTGCTGCTGCGGAGCAGGTAACAGCCCACTCCTTCTGCTCTATCTTTAACACACAGCCTGCTGCCACTTTCAGAAGTTGGTTTCTTAAATTATAGAGGATGGTCATATTAAGACTCACTATTCTAACTATTTGAACTTGCCAATCAACTCAAGGTTATCCCATCCCCAATTACCATGCCCTCATTATAAGCAGTAAAACTTACACATTAATTGAGAAAAGGAATGTAAAGACGTAGCTACTTCTAAGCATTTTTCTTAAAGACATTTGAATAAAGACGGGCCTTTTTGCATTATGCATGATTTTTTGGAAATCTCCTTAAAATGAGTTTTGCTTTCCTGCTGCAGTTGCATTGCTAATTGTGCAAAAGGTGGAAAATCAATATAGTATTTGACAGATGAGAGAGCTTTGAAGTGTGTGCCAGGACTGCTGCTCTGCGTATTGCCTAGTGGTCCATGATCAGAGGGACCTGCCTGGTAGAGACACAGGGGGCAACAATCCCCAATCATCCTCCCATTCCAGCTCCTCTCTCTCACAAAGCAGACCTACAGCTCTCCATCTCACCTCATTAACCTCCCTGTGCTCCTCTCTCCCCCTCTCCTCCTCTCTCCCCCCTCTCCTCCTCTCTCCTTTTCCTCCTCTCCTCCAGATGTACCAATGTCCCTACTGCAAGTTCAGCAACACAGACCTGAACCGCCTGAGAATGCACGTGATGACGCAGCACTCTGTCCAGCCCATGTTCCGCTGCCCGCTCTGCCAGGACATGCTGAACAACAAGATCCATCTGCAGTTCCACCTCACACACCTCCACAGCGTGGCGCCCGACTGCGTGGAAAAGCTCATCGCCACGGTACGTGTGTGTGTTTGTGTGTGTTAGGGTGTGTTCGTGTGTGCGCCTGTGTGGACTGAGGATACAGTATGTGTATACATTCATCCTTAGGTACTGTATTCTTTAGAAATATTTAACCATGGCCCCTGCAATGCTGTTACATACCAATAGTCAGCTCAATTATATCAGGGAATGCACATCCCCTCAAGCTAAACGAAACCATCCTAAAATATCAATGCCAAGCCTCCTGCACACGTCCATCTCTGTAAAATAGGGTGAACACAACTGTTGTTGTAATAATAATGATAATAATTGATTGCATTTATATAGCGCCTTTCCACCTACAGTAGGTAGTCAAAGAGCTTTACATAGTAGGGTGGGAAATCATCTCTTCCACCCACTTGGGTGATGTACTGCAACCATGTATTACCAGAAGGCTCACCTCACATCAGCTATTGTACAAATACAAATATGGTGTTTTATAAGCTAAACAGCCGTAAATGGTGTTTTATAAGCTAAACAGCCGTAAATGGTTCTGAGATGTTCAAGGTAGTTCAGTCCGTAATCCTCTCGCTGGGTTTTCCTGCCCTTTCTTCTGTTGCATTGTGGTCTTTCTGTTTGTGAAGTTACAGGTAGGCACCTGCCTCTGAGATATGTACATTGATTACTGTTATCCTCCTAATCCATGGCCACTGGATTGCATGGGGACTTCATGACGTCTTTTTTTCAAGGGCCTTTTTAAACACACTGAATACGTTGAGAGGAAAGCACAACACAGGATGTCATGGCTCTGCCACCTAGCCTTTAATACCCAGCCCATCCTGTACTGTATGCATCCTTTACCACATTTATATTTACCATTGTGTCTGTTTAGTCATTTACTTTCTCTGTGGGAAGTGATGAAGAGGCCATGGGAATACGCACAGCCTTTTTGTTTCTCTGTGTGTGTGAGCTTAGCACATGTAGCCTATGCCTGTGCACAAAAGGCAATGTAGGCAGGCTGGCTGGGCCCCATCAGGTCAAGGACCAACGGATCTCTTAGCTGTGTCTCTTCTCTGTAGCTCAGAGATGACTGCCTGGCTGGCTGTTTGTAATGGAGCATGTCTCTCCAGTCTTCTCTCTTCCAAATTGATGACATTTGAAGCTTTATCAAAATACAAAGGAAACTGTTAATTGTGAAATGACTCCAAGGCATCCCATTGACTCACTGCCAGTCAAATATTATAGGGGTTAGGTTCAGATGCTTTAGCCATATTCTAATGTGGCGTTGTCTAATGTGCCCATGGTCAATGAGCCCTTTTTTTCGGTCTCATTTTTATCGTAGTCAGTTGAGATAGTGAGGGGGGAGAGAGAGACAGATAAGTCTGTTGTCTGCTAGATGAGCTGCTCTCTTACCTCCCAGTCCATTTATTCTCAGGAGCATATTGATATTCTCCCAGTGTCTGATCACCGTAGAGCTGTTCAAAACAAAGGCTTTTATTAATAATATATTCAAGTTATTGTGACACAGATTCATTTAAATTGAATTGATACTTTTTTCCCCCTTTAATGAAATGCAAGTTCATGCAATGGAAATATTATTATTCACCATGTCTTTAATCTAGCGTGCCAACCTCAAATCTCACGTGAATAATGAATGCACCAATTTCACAAAGAGACAATAGGGACTGTGTGTCTGTACAATCACCCCTAACGTTTCCCATACATATACCACTATCTAGGCACTATCTCCACCCAGAGCGATACAAAAAACGTAAAGCCTAAAGCATTAATATACATTCTGAAGTTAGATATAGACTCACACAAATGTAATATCAGTATTTACATGGACTCTGTCTACCTCTGCTCCATTACCCCAGCGTAATAACCCAGCTCATTTTGTTTTAATTCAGCATCAAATGGAAATATGCTTTTTATTTTCTCTCCATTTGATTTCTTGTTAATGACTGTGCAAATGTTGACGTTTGTTCTCGCCTGTGGAACAGAAATGCTCGCTGGACAGTCATTCAGGAGAACGGTGCTCTACCTAGCTGCCTAGCCATCTTCCTGGCCAAGCTAAAAAGCAACTGGCGAACACTTTAGTATGGAAGGCAGCAGTATTTATATTTTTATAGAGATAATAATGCACCGAGCCTCTACAAAGACTCAGGAGAGAACCATAGGTAATATAATGCACATTAAAACCAGTACCTTTTTAAAAATGTCTACTGGTGGATATAGATGGAATGGTACTCTATTTGTTTTCACATGTGTAGCAGACGAGCCTAATGAATTCTGAAATAGGAGACTTTTATTTCATGTCGACCATGCATAAAGATGCACACACTCTCTCAGCCTTCAATTCTATCCACCATGTTCTCTCTCTCTCTCTCTCTCTCTCTCTCTCTCTCTCTCTCTCTCTCTCTCTCTCTCTCTCTCTCTCTCTCTCTCTCTCTCTCTCTCCTGCAGCCCCATCCTTCCATTACCCCTCCCTCTCTCTCTCCTCTCTCGCTCCCTCTCTTCCTCTCTCCTCCCCTCCCTCTCTCATTCTATGTCTCATTTTCTGTCTGTCTAAGATAGGGGTAATGAAAATAATTGTGCTTCATTAATTCTGAGTCTGGCTAGATGATAGCCATTTTGAACGATGTTTGCCAATTAGGCGGTCCAAATGAAAAGTGACCTTGGGATACTCTCTGCTCTTGCCTCTCGTCGTCTAATGAAGCGGTTGTCTAGAAACAGTCCACTTTGTAATGTAAATCGCTGCTGTGTTTTGTATTTGTGTTATTCTCCATGCTGGTTGCATTCATTTGCCACTCTCTGTTTGGAGGAGAGAGAGAGAGAGAGAAGGGAGAATAAAACAGAAAGTATGTGAATATTTTCCAGTGAATTTCTGATGAGACTAATCGCACAGTGATGGACTAGAGAATGTTTACTGTTCCACTTAACCCCGGGGCCCTATGCAAACCCGCTGTTGCTTGAGGAGGACTCCGCCTTGTGTAGGACTAGATTGGACCTGTTTGTAGCTGTGTGCCATGCTTTGTTCACAGACATGTCCTCATTGTCACTATTTGCTGAACACACTGCCAGTTGCAGACTGACAGAGAGTGTGTTCCTTTTAGAAGCACAGGCCAGACCAAAGATACACACAAATGTCGTTAACAGTTTCTTTTATGTTTCATGAGACTAGGTGAATCCATAATTTATACATTACTCCTGGTGACTTAAGGTTAAATATATGTTGATAAGATTTGACTGATTATTTTTGAAGAATATGAATATTGTGTTAGATAGTAAAGGTCAAAAGAGCTATTTGAATTAGATTGTTCCTTTTCATTTTGTATAGCCTCGTTTGATGTTATCATACACACATTTAAGTAAAGAGCCAAAGCCAGGATGACCATTATGGGGTGATAGGAGAGAAGAAGGGTGGTCCATTGTAGTAAGGAGAACCTGAAATGGAGGTAGAGGATTAATAGAGGCACGAAGAGGGGTGGGGAAAGACTGTGGGGAGTAGGGAGAGGGGGGGTAGGGACTGTAGGGAGAGGGGGGGACTGTAGGGAGAGGGGTGGGGAGGGACTGTAGGGAGAGGGGTGGGGAAAGACTGTAGGGAGAGGTGTGGGGAAAGACTGTAGGGAGAGGTGTGGGGAAAGACTGTAGGGAGAGGGGTGGGGAAAGACTGTGGGGAGAGGGGTGGGGAGGGACTGTAGGGAGAGGGGTGGGGAAAGACTGTGGGGAGTAGGGAGAGGGGGGGGACTGTAGGGAGAGGGGTGGGGAGGGACTGTAGGGAGAGGGGTGGGGAGGGACTGTAGGGAGAGGGGTGGGGAAAGACTGTGGGGAGTAGGGAGAGGGGTGGGGAGGGACTGTAGGGAGAGGGGGGACTGTAGGGAGAGGGGTGGGGAGGGACTGTAGGGAGAGGGGTGGGGAAAGACTGTGGGGAGTAGGGAGAGGGGTGGGGAGGGACTGTAGGGAGAGGGGTGGGGAGGGACTGTAGGGAGAGGGGTGGGGTGTGTTGGGGTACTGTGAATTGAAATGCAGCGTGGGGAGTGAGGCTGATTATTCTGTTTGGGGAGTTAATTGAAGGAAGGTGAAGCAGACAGTGCCTCATCTCCCGGCCTCTTCCAATCTCAATCACTGATTATTGTTAAATAGGAGCCGCTTAATGAGTGCATTTGATGAATTGTTGCATTTCTGTAAGGGGAAAGAGGGTCTATGAGGGGGAGATATGGGAGAGGAGGATGGGTGGGGGGAGATAATATGGAGGGAGGTGGCTGTCATTCACCCATGATTGACTTCAACCTTTTGAGAGCAAAGAAAACCTGGCCGCTTCTCTGCAGTTTTTTAATCAATATTCATTGCTCCTTGAAATGTTCTAATTAAAATGATAGAAACAAATTAAACCATTGTATAGTGGAAAAATGCATAGCATTCCTCCTGAAACATCATTTCTTTGCGTATTTCTTCAGAAATCTTTATTGAACCTGTTCATGTTTGGATTTATCCATAGTAGCTCCAATTTTGTATTCTTAACACACCTGAAATAACTCTAACGTAACTGACATTAAACCACTATATTGTGACTTATGCAGGGTTGGAAGGCACAGACTATTTCCCCAAATTAATAGTGCTTGTATTACCCAGAATGCCTCTTGTCTGCTCTGCTCCTTATCATTGTAATGGGATGCGCTTTTTTCATGGAATAATTATTTAATTAGGTGGCCTAATAAGCTTTTCAGTTGGCCAAGGTAGGCTTTTCAGGCCGTCTCACTAATTGGCTGCAGCAGAACTTTCCATTCGCATGACAAAACACCAGTAGTGATCAAAGTGCAAATTCCAGGGATGGCAAATAAAGTCAAAAGTAATATGATTATTTGTGAGTGATTGCAAGACAGAAACCTTGTGCAAGGGTTTCCACGATCTTTTAAGATGTCTATCAATTCCATCAGGAAAATATGTGTGCAGTTTTAAATGGAAAGAATATATAATAACATCATATTTTTGTGAGCTTACAGAAACTCAGTTGTATAATAGGACCACACAGTAACTAACATGGGACGTGTCTTGTGTTTGATTTTCCAGGTGACGGCATCAGAGGTTCTGCCAGAAAGCATGTTCATACCAGTACCAGGCCCAGACAGAGATGCACAAAGCAGTACCCCACAGGCCCCGGTTAACTCCAGCTCTGAAGATATCAAGAAACAAGCCGGTCAGTATAGCACCATGTATTTTCCTGTGCTTTAATTGTCCCTCCTTTCATTTATATGTGAAGGATAGCGATGGTACGGTTCTCCTTTGGAAAATGTAATGAAAATGTAGGGGATCATGCCAAGGCTGTCATTGACAACAAAGGAAAAATAATGATTCCTGCATCTGCAGGAGTCTGAATTAGTTATTACGTCTGTGTGTTGCAACCTCCCTTCCTGGTGATTCTGAAATGATACATGTGTCAAGGACTCCTAAGTAGAAATAAGATGTCCTCTGTTGAAATTACATTTTCTTGCACAAAGACTCTGCTTATGTGGGAGCCTCTTTGATTAATTAATTTTATTTCTCTTTATTTATTGACAGAACCATTAGATGCTGAGCCTGAGAAAGGGGTCTCACTGCCTACAGAAATAGCTGAAGCTCGCAAGTCACCTCTGGAGGATCAGCAGTCTGGAAGGGAAGACACAGGATTCCTGTGTTGGAAGAAAGGCTGTAACCAGGTCTTCAAGTCCTCTAACTCCCTCCAGGTGCACTTCAACGAGGTTCACAACAAAAGGCCTCAGCTGCCTGTCTCTGACCGGCATGTCTACAAGTATCGCTGCAACCAGTGCAGCCTGGCCTTCAAGACGGTGGAGAAACTGCAGCTGCACTCGCAGTACCACGTCATCAGAGCAGCCACCATGTGCTGCCTCTGTCAACGCAGCTTCAGGACCCTGCAGGCCTTGAAGAAACATTTGGAGACCAGCCACCTAGAGTTGAGCGAGGCTGACATCCAACAGCTCTATGGAGGCTTACTGATGAACGGAGACCTTATGGTCATGGGTGATCCATCACTTGGAGAGGACCACGGAGGACTGGGAGAAGATGACAAAGAGGGAGAGGACAGTGACCAAGAGGAAAAGCAAAGTCCAACAGGTAGCGACTCTGGCTCATTGCTAGAAGATTTTGGATCAGAGCCCAAGCGTGCCCTGCCATTCAGGAAAGGTCCTAACTTTACCATGGAGAAGTTCCTGGACCCATCTCGTCCTTTCAAGTGCACAGTGTGCAAAGAGTCATTCACACAGAAGAACATTCTTCTGGTTCACTACAACTCTGTCTCACACCTGCACAAGGTCAAGCGGGCCCTACAGGAGTCCACTACTGGTCAACCAGAGCCCACCAGCAGCCCTGACAACAAACCATTCAAGTGCAGCACTTGCAACGTGGCTTACAGCCAGAGCTCTACTCTAGAGATCCACATGCGCTCTGTCCTCCACCAGACCAAGGCCCGAGCAGCCAAGCTTGAAGCAGCAGGAGGAAACACCAGCTCCAGCAGTGGTTCTGGATTAAGTGGCGGTGGATCCTCCATCAACACTTCAACTCCAAGCCCAAGCCCAGCTACTAACTCAACAACCAGCTCCAGCAACCACAGCTCTTCTGGGGCTCAGACTACACAGACTATTCTTGGAGGAAATCACATGAGCCAGTCTCACAGCATTGAAAGCCTTGGGAACTCCTCGATGACTTGTCATCCGTCTGAAAACCATGAATCAAAAAAGAAGAAATTTGCAGACATGCTCTCTGCAAGGGGACAGCAGCACCAGCAGCAGCAACAGCTTCAGCAGCAACAGCAACAGCAGTTGGCTCAGGCCCAAGCCCAAGCCCAGGCCCAGCTCCAACAAGAGCTCCAGCAACAAGCTGCCCTCATCCAGTCCCAGCTTTTCAACCCAGCACTTCTTCAGCACTTCCCCATGACAACTGATGCTCTTCACTCACTGCAGCAACAACAGCTGCTCTTCCTTTCTACATCCCTGGAGCAGAATTCCAACTGAATCCAGAGATGAACCTCAACAGTTCTGCACTTGGCCTGTCAAGCTCCACTGCCAACTCTCTGTTGGAGGACCTGAAGAACTCTGCCCAGCAGGCTCAGGCTCAGAGCTGCCTGCAACAACAGCTGATGCACCACCACCTTCAGCAGCAGCACCAACAGCAGCAGGCCCAAGCCCATTCTCAGGCCCAGGGCCAGATGGCTTTGCTTCAGCAGAGTGCCAATCTACTTCACCAGGCTGAGAAAAAGCAGAAGGCCGCTGCCGCCCACAATGAGAAGCAAGAGAGAGAAAGGGAAATGCAAAGAGAAAAAGACTTAAGAGAGAAAATTGAGGAACATGTCACAAAAGACAGCTCTGACAACAAGTCAAACGAAAAAAAGGATATGCAACAGACTGCAATGAACTCCAACCACGATCCTGGCTTTCCTCCACCAAGGATTGCTTCAGATGCTCGTGGAAATGCCACTAAAGCCCTTCTGGAGAACTTTGGGTTTGAGCTAGTGATTCAATACAATGAAAACAAGCAGAAAGCTCAGAAGAAGCCAGCAGGGCCTGGACCAGCTGGAACAAGCACTCCTGGTGGGATCACGAGAGTGGTGGACCCCATCGAGGGATTGGAGAAGCTGGAATGTGAGGCCTGTGGAAAACTATTTTCCAACATACTGATTCTGAAGAGTCATCAGGAGCACATCCACCAGGCCTTCTTCCCATTCCGCTCCCTGGAGAGATTTGCCAAGGAATACAGAGAGCAGTATGACAAACTGTATCCACTCAGACCCCAGACACCAGAGGCTGCTCCTCCTGCTCCTGCACCTCCTCCTCCTCCTCCTCCTCCTCCACCTCCACCCCCTCCACAGAGAGCCCCAACACCAAATATTCCTGTCTCTGCTCCCTCCATCACACCCCCAACTGTGTCGACCCCACAGCCTCCTGTTCAAATGGCTCAAATGTCCATGCCAATGGATATGCCCCTCTTCTCACCACTCATGATGCAGTCAATGTCTCTACAGTCCATGCCCTCCCAAATGCAATCCCAGATGTCATCTGTGGAGTCACAGTCACTGGCTAACGATCTGGCCCAGCTTTACCAACAGCAGCTTACACCAGCTATGCTACAGCAGCAGCAGAATAAGAGGCCCAGGACACGTATCACTGATGACCAGCTTAGGGTTCTTCGGCAGTACTTTGACATCAACAACTCCCCCAATGAGGAGCAAATTAAGGAGATGGCAGATAAGTCAGGGCTGCCCCAGAAAGTCATCAAACACTGGTTCCGCAACACCCTCTTCAAAGAGCGCCAGCGTAACAAAGACTCACCCTACAACTTCAACAACCCACCCATTACCACTATGGAGGATACCAAAATTGACTCTAAACCCCCTTCCCCTGAGCCTCAAAGACAGGAATGTTATGGGAGTAAAAGGTCCTCAAGAACAAGGTTTACAGACTACCAATTGCGGGTGCTTCAGGACTTCTTTGATGCTAACGCCTACCCCAAAGATGATGAATTTGAACAGCTCTCCAACCTTCTGAGCCTCCCCACCCGTGTCATTGTGGTGTGGTTCCAAAATGCTCGTCAGAAGGCACGCAAGAATTATGAAAACCAGGGGGATGGAAGTAAAGATGGTGAACGAAGAGAACTGTCCAATGACCGTTACATTCGCACCACCAACCTGAACTACCAGTGCAAGAAATGCAGTCTGGTTTTCCAGCGCATATTTGACCTCATAAAGCACCAAAAGAAGCTGTGTTACAAAGATGAAGACGATGACGGGCAATACGACAGCCAAAACGAGGACTCTATGGATCTTTCCCATGAATACTACACCCCCTCTGGGTCCTCCTGTCACACCCCTATGCCTTCTTCCTCAAGCCTCTGCCCTCTCCCTCCCTCCACGTCAGCCTTTTCCCACCTCTCATCCTCGGAGAAGGAGGAAGCCTCACCAGCTAACACATCAAACTCTTATGATGAGAAGCCCAAACATTTGGCTGAAATGTCCTCAGATCCACGTGAGCATCAGACCACCATCAAACAGGAGACTGTGCATCAGCCCCAATCTGAGACTCAACATCAGAGAAGAGAAGCACGAGATGAGAAGCCACAAACAGCCCCAAAGACAAACAAGCATTCTTCTCCCTCCCTCTCTCAGCAGCAACGTGAGTGTGGTCCCTCAGCCTCTCAGACAAGCCAGGCTGAGAGAGCTTCTCAGAGCTCCCACATGGGCCTCAACCCTCACATGAGCTCTGCATCACAGCAACAGCTGGCACAGCAAATGATCCAATACCAGTGTGAGCAGTGCAAGCTTGGTTTCCCAACCTTTGAGCACTGGCAGGAGCACCAGCAACTCCACTTCCTCTCTGTACAAAACCAATTCATCCACCCTCAGTTCTTGGACCGCCCAATGGACATGCCCTTCATGTTGTTCGATCCAAGCAATCCCCTGTTGGCCAGTCAACTCCTCTCTGGGGCTATGCCACAGATCCCAAGCAGCTCTGCCACCTCTCCATCAACACCCACCTCCACCATGAACTCCCTGAAGAGGAAGTTAGAGGAGAAAGCAGGCACTAGCCCAGGAGAGAATGACAGCACCAACAGTGGGGAGGAGCCACAAAGAGACAAGCGCCTAAGGACTACCATCACACCTGAGCAGCTGGAGATCCTCTACCAGAAATACCTGTTGGACTCAAACCCCACTCGTAAAATGCTTGACCACATCGCTCATGAGGTAGGACTGAAGAAGAGGGTAGTGCAAGTTTGGTTCCAAAATACCAGAGCCAGGGAAAGGAAGGGTCAGTTTCGGGCTGTAGGGCCTGCTCAAGCTCACCGGCGATGCCCTTTTTGTCGTGCCCTCTTCAAGGCGAAAACTGCACTAGAGGCACATATCCGTTCCCGCCATTGGCATGAAGCCAAACGTGCCGGTTACAACTTAGCTCTCTCTGGCATGTTCACTGAGGAAGGGATGCAAATGAAGATGGATCCTCTGGATATCTCCAGCTATTCCCAGCTTGCACCTTCTAACAATGATGGACAATGCTCCTCTCTGTCACCAGTGAGCAAAAACATGGACTTGTCTCCAAGGGCCCTTTTGAGCCCTTCATCCATTAAAGTTGAAGGAGGAATGGAGGACTTTGAGAGTCCATCTATGTCCTCTGTCAACCTTAGCTTTGACCAGAACAAACTTGATAATGACGACTGTTCTTCAGTGAATACGGCCATCACAGATACCACCACTGGTGATGAGGCCAATGCTGACAATGACAGTGCTGATCAAAAGCATGGTCAAAATAGTGGTGATTATCTATCTAAGTCTGTGGGTACAGCCCCCTCCCTTGAAAATGACGACCAGATGTCCTCAGGGCTGGTGAGCCCTGCGACAAGCTATTATGCTAGAGACTATGAAAATGAGAATATAATTGACTACAGTGAGACCTCCAGTCTGGCTGATCCCTGCTCACCAAGCCCCGGAGCTTCCGGCAGCAGGAGCATCGACAGTGGAGACCGTCCTGGTCAAAAGCGCTTCCGAACTCAGATGACTAACCTCCAGCTGAAGCTGCTCAAGTCCTGCTTCAATGACTACAGGACACCTACCATGCTGGAGTGTGAGGTACTTGGCAATGATATCGGACTTCCAAAGAGGGTGGTTCAGGTGTGGTTCCAGAATGCTCGCGCCAAGGAGAAAAAGGCCAAGCTCAGCATGGCTAAGCACTTCGGGATCAACCACACATCCTACGAGGGGCCGAAGACGGAGTGCTCTTTGTGCGGTGTCAAGTACAGTGCCCGTCTCTCCGTGCGAGATCACATCTTCTCTGCGCAACACATCAACAAGGTAAAGGACACCATTGGGAGCCAACTGGACAAGGAGAAGGAGTACTTTGACCCAGCCACTGTCCGTCAGCTGATGGCCCAGCAGGAGATGGATCGCATCAAGAAAGCCAATGAGGTCCTGGGACTGGCACAGCAGCAAGCCATGCAGCAGCAGGGGATCTTTGATAGCCCCGCCCTGCAGGCCCTGAACCTTCAGTCTGCCTATTCAACTCTGCAAGGGATGCCCCTGGACTTCTGCCAGGTGTCGGAAGCACCCCTACCTGGCTTTAACTCATCAAACTCAGGTATGTCATCGCTCAGACGTTACTCTTTCATCAGAGTTGTCTTAAACCGATGAAGCACACTTGGATCAAATGTAAAATTTTGTCATATCCATAATTGAAAAGAAGTGATGTACCAGTATGGAGAGGGAAATGTAGGGTCTCATTCAAGTAAACCCATTAACTAGGTCTTAACTGGGAAAACTAGTAAGCACTTTGGAATTAATAGGGCTCTGAATTTCGCCTACATTTTCCAGTATGTAGCATTTCGACCTTCTTCAGATGAAATATCCTTGTCATAAATCAATCTGTCATCTGGAAATATTCACATTGGAATACATACATGTAATACAATGTAACAGTGTGAGGGCACCTTCCATTTTAATCTGGATTTGCCAGGCACCTGTAAACATGTTATTTTTACATCATGTTGTATTTCATAATGAATCATGCATTCTAGTAAAAGTCATTCATTTCATTCATATTGACAGTGTTGGCCTGTGTTATTGTAGAGATGCTGCTACAACAAACACATACAATATCAAATCTGAATGAGCATCTTCAGACATCTGTTGTCAACTTTATGATCTACTTGAACTGTTACCACTCAGTTAGAGAACATTAAACAAAGTCCTAAAATGAATACTAATAGCTCACTTTCTTCTCTAACCTCTTTGACCTTGGGAACATTAGTAGTACTTGACATTATTATCAATTAAATTACATGTTTTGATTTCCTAAGTTTGTTTAAAGGTCAGTGTCATACTTTATGTAAAGAAACCATTTGCACATGTTTGAAGTAATAGATACTGGAGTCCTTATTATGTTAAGATGTATCTAAATCCTCAGTTTGTCTGTTGTTTTCTTTATTATTGCCCAGCTACTTCTTGATTGATTAACTCTAGTAAATATTGTGATTGAGACCTCTTCTCATGGGCCTTCCTGGAAAGGCTGAGTTTCTGATTGGCTAACGTTGAATCAGCAAATGCTATCAAATGAATGACCTCTGGTGAAAAACATTTATCTTCAATAAAGTGCTCAGTTATTAATGCACTGAGCTCCAATAATTAGTGCGTACAGTAGCTCTCTGGAACACCTTAGAAAAACACATACATGCATCTATGAATAACTAATGTCTTGAATCCCCCTCTAACTCTGAATTATCCTATTTCTCTGTTTCATCTCCTCTAGCTTTAACTCCTCCCAAACCTCCAAACCTCCTGAACATGCCTGGTGCCAGTGTTCCTTCACCCAGCCTCCCTACATCTGGATTACCCAACAAGCCTCCCTCTTCCTCCTCATTGGCATCACCCAGCCCAGCACAGGCCAACACTTCTGTCGCCCACTCCAGCCCTACTTCCACCTCCACCACCACAACAACCCAGTCAGGCTCGCGGCCTGAACACCCCAAAGAGCGTAATGCTGAGAGGTCAAGAGAGAAGGAGAAGCCCCACCACAAGGAGAAGACAGAGAAGCCCTCAACGCCATCCTCCACTGGAGGCACCCCAGCCCCATCCACCTCTGCTGCCAGCGCCAAGAAAGAAAAACAAGACGCAGCTGTGCCCGCCACCTCCATGCCCACGCCGGGTATGGAGTATGTGGTAGACCCTGCCCAGCTCCAGGCCCTGCAGGCTGCCTTGGCATCAGACCCTACAGCTCTACTGACTAGTCAGTTCCTGCCCTACTTCATGCCTGGATTTTCCCCTTATTACGCCCCGCAAATACCTGGAGCTCTCCAAGGCGGCTATCTGCAGCCAATGTACGGCATGGAAAGCATGTTCCCCTACAACCCAACATTGTCCCAAGCGCTGATGGGCCTGTCCCCAGGGTCCCTGCTTCAGCACTACCAGCAATATCAGCAGAGCCTGCAGGAGGCACTACAGCAGCAGCAGCAGCAGCTTCAGCAGATCCAGCAACCCAAAGCGAGCCAAACTCCAGTTCTCCTTCAACCCTTGGGGACCGCAAAGAATCTGCCAAAGATCCAGCGAAAACAGAGGAGCAGAAAGGCAACCCCCACCGAGAGACCTCTTCCTCCTCCTCCTCCTCTCACAATAACCTACCCTCCAAGCAGAACGAGATGGATGGCAAAGTCGCAGACCCCCTTCTAGACCAGTACATCGTCCCCAAGGTGCAGTACAGGCTGGCGTGTCGCAAATGTCAAGCAGTCTTCAGTAAGGAAGAAGCAGCCATCAATCACCTGAAGTCTATCTGCTTTTTCGGTCAGTCTGTGGCAAACCTGCAAGAGGTGTTGCTGCGTGTCCCCAGTGGCGCAGGTGCAGGGGTTGGCAGCCTCTACGACTGCCTGGCCTGCGACACCACATTGGATGGGGACAAAGCGCTTAGTCAACACCTGGATTCGGCTTTGCACAAACACAGAACAATCAAGCGATCAGCCAGAAATGCCAAAGAGCACGCTACTAGTTTATTACCTCACTCTTCAGCCTGCTTCCCCGATCCTAACACCGCATCTACCTCGCAGTCTGCCACTCATCTCATCAGCACCCCCCCTCCCCCGCCAACGACATCAGCCACCATGCCGTCCTCCTCTGTCTCTTCATCCTTGTGCTCCACCTCTGCCACCCCACTCAACACCACAGCTGCCGGCAAACCCTGGCCCCAGGCCCCTTTCTCCAGAGCTTTAGCTGGGAAGCCCAATGCCACTCCTTCTTCTTCTTCTTCTTTTCCTCCAGTATCCTCACATTCAACGGTTACCTCAAGTTCATTGAGCACCTCAGGAGTTCAGACCTCGATACCAACAGACGTCTTTACCGACGAGTCTGACTCTGACAGCAGTCAGAAGTCAGCAGACAGGCTGGGCAGGACGGCAGGGGTGCCGCAACAGCCCGGCTGTCTCAAAGACAGTAGTAGTTGTAGTAGTAATCTTGCTAGTGTAGGAACGGACTCCATCAGATTGTAAAAGAGCTTTCGATGATGGACAATATTTTAAAAACGCAAAAGACAAAAAAAAACACAAATGGGAAAAAACAAACAAAAAAGCAGCGATGTTAAAATACGTTTAAAAGTATACAAAACAATTTCAGAAAAAGATGTGTAAAGACTAACTGCAATTCCAAAGCTTGTAACCAAAAATTTAAATGTTAGTGGATTGTTTTCCCATATCAACATGCTGGTTTTCATTTCTTTCAACTGAAATATATACATATATATGTATAAGAATAGAAAAGATCACTGCAGTTAAGTTTTGGGTAATGATAGAGGAATGCTGTATAGCAATGGACTGCCTCAAAGTTGTTAAATGGCCCAAGAACCCTTTTGACAAAGTCAACAAGCTGTCCCTTGTTTGTGTAATTATTTCCACTTAATAGCACAGTCACAAAAAGCCAGTATGTACTGTATGGGAGAATAGTCTAAAAGTTTTCTGCTGTCAAAGCGTTCAAATACCAATGGCTTGCAAAAGTAAAAAGAATAATGTAATGTCTATTTTATTCTCAGGTCAACAGCTCACAGACGTTTTTCTGTTACAGAAATTCATTGTTTTACACCTTTTGTTCCGAACAGGAGAAATATTTGTGTTTTTTTCTCCAGAAATTGATTTTAACGACAGAAAGTTTTAAAATGAGTGAAAATATCATAAAGGCATAGCTTTCTGGGCATTTAAAAGGGTAGCTGATCTGCTGATTTTAAACATTTGAAATACTCTTAAAGGGGGAAATTTAGCAATCCCATTGTACCCAGACACGGAGAGCATTGCAGACATGTTGATGGGGGATAAAAAGATTTTTTTGATAAAAAAACTTTCTGTATTTATGATAGATATGAACATTTTTGGTGTTAAGTAGATTGTTGCATTGGAAATGAATTTAAACAGTATGGTAGATTGAAAAAATACTTTGTGTACATTTAGCTTTTGTATCGTCCAACTTTAAGGCGCTTCATTTGATGTTGTCTTGGTCATTCCGATAGACTAGATTATGGAGCAGTAACTTACCTGAACTTTATTTCTGTCTTATTCTCAGCTTCTTGGCTAACGTTCACCCAACTGCCACTCTCCCACTAGGCAGGATCCTCTCTTTCAAAATGTTTTTTCTCTCTGTTTTGGTTGGTATGGTTCTAACCAAAAAGAAAAAAGACCTGGGGTGAAATGTTAAACAATATTGAATTTTATTTCTGTTACCTTTGTGCACTTAACTCTGTCTGACTCATAATTCTCACTTTACTTGTTCCTCTCGCTCCTCACTTTGTTTTTCTCCTCCCCTGCATCTGTAGATATGAAGATAGTTACTCCTCGTGCACTACGAAGCAGGCCTTTTGTTCTTCATGTAGTGTGGCTACAGTCTTTTTTCGGCTTTATTTTCATTTAGACTTTACGTTGTTGTTGTCATAGATGAAAATTAAAAAAGAATAATAATAATAATAATTCTCACGCTTTAAAACAAAAAGAAAATCCAAAGACTAAACACTTTCACCATTGGTGCATAAAGATGAGAAAAGAGGCTTCTTTATACTTGAGAATTTGTTGCTGTTTTTAGAGGAAAGAAAACAAAGTTTTAAAATAAAGGAGTACGCATCAGAGTTGCCGTTTTTGCTTCTTTTGCAAGCAGATAGGTGGCTTTTTTACGTAAAATACCAAGAATACCAAAAACCAAAAAAGGGCCCTTGTCCTTGCATTGTGGAGTAGCACCGTTACAGAGCCATTGCAGTTTGTAAGATAGAGGTTATAAATCTTTGTTTGAACTTTTCTGTCACTCACAAAAGTACTTTTTTTTAAAAGAAAATGTATAAGGTCTGGTCTTCAAGGACATACGTTTTGCTGCTAATGTAGAATTTTGAAAAAAGAATACCTAGCTAGATGCATGCTCATTTTGCTTTTTGGCTAAGCTTTAACTAAAACAACAATAAACCATTTTCTTGCCTCTGCGACATCTTTTTTTTTTCTTGCAAAAACGGAACTTTGAAGACTGTGAATATATGTTCCAAAGGACATTTTTGCCGATTTTCTTTTGAACAGACCAATGTTTAAAGCCAATGATATATAACATTAGTATAGAACAGTGCATTCCAAAAATCACATCAAAGTATTTTTTTTTCTTAAGCAAGGACTGATTTCATTTGAAATAATTAGAATTATTATGATTTTTTTCTCATTTCTAAGGTGACTGTAAGCTGTTGTGTGAAGTTAGCATTCTGTTTGCTGAACAAAATTACCTAGATCTGTCATTTGGTGTCTGGCATAGGAAGTTGATAAGAACCCCTCCTTCCAGTTAAGTTTGTTACTCACTTGATCAGCAAGTAATAGTGGTTACCAATACATGTATATAATACATCTGGTACTGACGCGTCTCCTAGGTTACATCATCATGCCTCTCAACTTACAAGTCTCAGAATGAAATAAAGTCTGGAGTGCCGGCCCAACTTCCTGGGACATCCAATTGTGACTTGCCCCAGGTGTCTGCTGGGCGTTAAGCCATTTTCACGCACGATGTTGATTACAGGTTTCTAAGGGACGTCTTCATTCCAAAGCGTTATAAGTCTGGAAAAAGCAGGAGTTTTTTTGAAGATGTCCCTTGTGTTCAGATACTGTAGTTAAGAGGTATGTCATGCCTTCATGTCCAAAGAGGTCACTCACTCCATCTTATTGCAGTGTAAATGGATGTGCTTAATTATCCCCACTCTCTCATAGATGAAAAATGTTTATTTAATTCCTTTACACCAAAACCAAGGCATATTTAAATTTGTTAATAACTGGTTTTCGGCCACTAGTGTATAGCAAGTGTATTTGCCCTAATTGATACAAAGCTGCAATCTAGGAAGTGTGTTAAAAGTGTTACGTCTTGCAGAGCAATGTGATTTGGTGTTAATACTTCCTTAAGCATGCTGTTGAAATTGGGTTGATTTGGTCTGCAAGCTTGCCACTCCTCTAATCATGTTCTCTAGAATATTGTTCATATGATTCTTTTTTGAGAATTCTAATGTTGTACAGTTTATTCTTGAATGCGTTTGCTTTATTTTGGTTTTCAGATGTCAGACATGTATTGTTATTTTCTTATAACTATTTGTATGTTATTTTAGTTTCTGTATATTACTTTTCCTCATATAAATTAACACTAGCTTTAATTTCA
Source organism: Oncorhynchus gorbuscha (assembly GCF_021184085.1). Lineage (NCBI taxonomy): Eukaryota > Metazoa > Chordata > Actinopteri > Salmoniformes > Salmonidae > Oncorhynchus > Oncorhynchus gorbuscha. Next base: position 53,420 of record NW_025745956.1, on the reverse strand, counting down.
ATTGCTGAATTTAAAACAAAAACTTTATTCTATGACCTGGCCACTTTATGGTGTAATAATGTTCTTATATTTGTTTGTCTTTTTTGACACTTTTTGATCTCTTATTTCCAAAGTGTAATATTTGTTTTGGGCTCTTTCGTGGAAGACGGTCATGGTCTTCTTCACAACAGATTCAGCCAGCATGGACTGTGTGTGTGAGTTTGTATGTGTGCGTGTGAGTGAGTGTGTTTCATAAGAGCCAGCATCAGTTTTGAGTTTTTATACATTTTATTTTATACTGTACTTTTATTTACGCACCAAAACGTACTGAACCGAAAGCTGGATTATGAATAAAGTGGTGAAGTTTTAGAAAATTTGAATTTTAAAGTTAACAAAAATCAAAAAGAGGAGAAAGACGATACCGAAGCACTGAGCAGTTTTTATTTTGATTGAATATATGAATGTGGCCAAAGCTTTATGCAGTTAAAAACAAAAATTTAAATTACAATTTGTGCCCCAGATAAGTGTATATTTTATTGTGGCACAAAACAATAGATAACTGAGATCCTTTGACTCACATTGGGATACTTGATTTTCATGGACAATTACAAATAAATAAAAAGACAAGGTTTTGCTGTAGAGGTCATCTTTTGCCCACTGTGAAAATGAACATGTATACAGATATAGATATATTTAAAACAAGACATCAACTTTTTTGTTTGAAATGATAAAGAAGGAATGAAAAGAAGAAATGAACTCTGGGAAACTTTGGAGATCTTGCTGAGAGGACAGGGGAGGCTGTGGGCACACCAAAACTGGGCATGGGAGCCAAAGGCAGGCTCAAGGCGGCTTAATATCACAACCATATTTGCTTACATCTCTGAGATGGGAATGGACTCTGGAACCAGTGGACATGTGACACGGAGAGGAAAGACATTAGATAAAGAAGCTGAACTATAGTGGCTCCAGCTGCTTCCTGGCTCTGTCTGTCTCTCTCTCTTCTCCAGCTCGGCCTCGGCTTCTGCTCTTTTACGGACATGTTTCCGCACTTCTGGACGGGATGGACAGAGATGCTCGCTTCATTTCTCCCGGTCCATGTTGTTGCTACCTGTTTCATTTCCTCCTGCTTGTCTCGCTGATGGACAAGTATAAGCTCTCCAGTCAGATGGCGGCTCGCCCCTCTCTCTGTTCATCACACCAACCAAAAGAGAAATGAGCCAGAGAGAAAGGGGAAGGGTTTTCTAGGCTGCCATTCCTAAAGAGGCAGTTACACACAAAAAAAGCGAATCAACCAAAATTAACAACCAAACTAACAAACAACCAAACAAAACCATTTGCTCCGACTTCAAAGATGAACTGTTACTTGGAGCTCTCTCTGTTCCTTTTGTGACTCCTGGTGCCACAATGTTTTTTTAATGCATTTTCTTTTTCTTTTTGTTTCCTTGAATTATTCCTCCTCCGAGCCTCACAAGCATGGCTCCGTGGCTCCAGGCAGCCCACTGAGGGTAGAAAAAACAGCCTTGCAATGTACAAAAAAGAGCAAGTTAAACCAAAAATGTTGTTCTTGATGTCTTTTCTATACTGTAGTCTTGTTAGCTTTTTTGTTACTGTAATTATATGATGAAGATTTCCAAACTGTACCAAATTACATGGAAACTAACATACATAAAACCACATGGAACTTCAGACTTTTAAAGAAACTTTTGTCACAAAAACCTTGTTGTCCTAGTTAAGTTGATTGTAGATGGTAATTGAATATACTCCTTTGAAAATATTTCATCAAGTATGTTTCTTGCTCATTGTGATACATTAAAAAAGTATGAGCATAAAATGCATTACTTTGTGTGCCTCCTTGTGTGTTTTGTTTGAATTCAGTTGTATTGTATGAATGAAGACTGCAGATGAAGAGTGCAAAAGTCAAGAGTCACATACAGAGAGAAAATGTTGAACACTGAATAGTAGTTTGTACATTTAGCTCAAATCAGAATGCCTTTCCTGCCATGAATGATTTGTATACGTTGATACTACTATAGCTGCACTTTCTGTACCAACCATGAACATTTGATCCTTTATGCTTTGTATTTACAGTGTAGAGTTGAAATACAGTAACCTTACACAGCCATAGCTTAGCAGTATTCTCCATAATATCTATTATTGTCCAACCTTATCCTTCACATTTGTATCTTATTAAGGGTAATAATGATCTTAAAACATCATTTGCATCGCCATTGTTTTAATTAATGCGTAAGTGATCTTGTCAGATCCCTTTAGCCTCTTTTAAATCTTCCATGCCCTGAGATGTGTCATCCTTCATATTTAGATCCCTGGTAGGGATGCTCTATGGACATGATTAATTAAAACATATTAAGGAACGAATGCAGGATCTCACTTAATTAGAAGTGGCTGTTTGTGACTAATTCAAGTTGATTAAGGCTGAGAAAAATTCTAACTCCAAGTGAAGTATGTTATGAACAGCAGTACTTTTGAATTCCTTTTGACTGATGTTGGAACTCAAGTGCATTGTGTATTACTACTGGGCACTTATTGGAAAATGAAGTCACTGAGAAGCTTGGATTTCTGATTGTTAGTGCTTGTGTGTGCTGTTTGCAGCTCTCAGCCTTGAGAATGCGCTACATGTGCGCATTTGATTGGAGTATTTGCTAGCGTGAATGTCTGTGTGTGTCATTGTTTTACATGTGTTTTGATGACTATTGGAATGAGGATGTGAGAATGAAAGGCAAATTAGCTTGTACCTGATCACATATGGCACAACGAGACCAGAGCCAGATCACATATGGCACA
>NW_025745956.1:32500-50139 GCF_021184085.1 Oncorhynchus gorbuscha | reverse complement strand
ACCAACGCTCCTGTTTTCCCTGTTGTGCAGCCGTGAGCACAGTGGTGTGTGAGGAAAGCTGTCACGCCAGCGTCCTCCAACCAGCGCCACGTGGGGAGGGTTGAGGGCTGTCACCAGCGCCCACTACAGAGCATGCTCAGTGTGTTCGGGAAGAGGGATTCTGTTTGTTGTGTCTACCTGCCCACCTGTTGTGCTGTTGCAAAATTAGACTTTCAAATCAAGAAGCCAGTGGTGAAAGCCTCTGCCTTTAATAATCATACCTGTTTACTCTTCAGGGAGTCATCCTTAAATACCCTCCTCGAAACGTCCAGAGTCCTTAATAAAGCAGACAGGCAGGCAGAGCAGCCATTATACTATTATCTGGGATGTGAATCATGCAGGAGAGAATTGAGAGATGGAGGCAATGGAGGAACACCGGGGAGGAGGAGGAGGAGGGGGCCTACTGCGCCCTTCATGCTATTATCTTTATGGCATAGCAAAACATGCTTCAGGCAATCAGCATGAAATTGTTAATTGCTCAGCCCACTTCTGTGTTGCTCTGGGGACAGGGACTGAGAGAGCCTTCAGGAGGACTCGGATCCAGCGAGTGTGGGGTGCCCGACTAACTGCCTGCACGTCTGGCCTCAGTATAGGACACAGTAATAACACTGTGAAACAAACAGCCACCCCCTCCCTCTCTCCCTGACCTTCACAGCATTCATAAAGTGGAAATACAGTTACCAGAGGCACCTTTTAATATCTGTACTACAGTCTAGAGATATGTTTTAGCCAACAGTTTAGTACAAATGTATGTTCCTGTCGCATTTATATACAGTAGTATACTCCTCAGTGATGTTGAGTTATCTCACTAACGTTGCTACAAGGTTGTTTGAAAGACAAAGTTTTAGGCAGTGATGTGAAAACTGGTCATAAGGTTTCTTCTACCCTGAAAAAGCCTGAAAACACTATAACCTCTGCCTTTAGTGTGGAAAGGCAAAAAGTCGACTTTAAACAGGACAAACCATTCAAGCCTGTTTAGCCTGTGCGTGGGTGCAGTCAGACATGTGTCTGGGATGAGTATATGTGGAAGCAGGCCAGGGTGTGCATTTCGGGGTGAGGTGTTTTGATCAGGCAGTCATGGATGGGAGGTGTGTGGCAGACAGGAGAGAATGAGCTGTACCCATAACAAAGGGAGGCCTTTGTTTTTTAACAAGACTCAAGGGGGGTGATTGCGCTCCTCCGCTCCATGTGTGGTCATCATAGATTGCAGTGGTCCCCCCCCCAACAGTGCTCTGAGAAGGAAATATTAGACATATTTTCAAAAAGAGCATTACCCCCTCACCCCCCCCACACACACACACACACACACCATCGCCCTGCTACATGCACAGTCAGTACCCACGGCCCCTCCTCCTCTCTGGCTGTCATCTTGGTTCCTGTTTTTAAGTTGGCTGGAGCATCATATTAATACGGCCTGTCATGCGCACTGATCGTCTTAGGCGTGGAGGAGGATGAGCCCTCACAAGGTGTTGTCTTCAAATAGGATTTCTGCGAGTGAGACATCCTCGTTGGGCGATATCCCCCTCAGAGCAGCCCCTTTCTTACAGAATGATCTGTTATTAAGCAAATGAAGTGCTGCGGGCCCAACGTTAAATCCCTCCACTTTGTCATGGTGTGCTTTCAGTTATCACACCCTGCTCCCTCATTCATCGCTCATGTTCTCCCCGACTCTGCCCACGTTTTACTGGGGCGACACTCCACTGGCATAGTAGTATTTAAAGTTGTCCATCCCTGTGGAACAGCCGTGACAGAGAAGAGGATTCTAAGTGCTAATCAATGAGTCTTAAAAAGCTACATTGATCTCAATTTGAAAAAGGAAGTTTGAAACAAAACCGTCGGTTTAGCCAGTCAAAGCAGACTTATACAGTTAAAGAACAGGGGCTGAGTGCAGTTAGCTGTGATCTGCTTGGGAGTATCAAGGGACGGGTGTTTGAGATGTGCCACTTGCCATGGTGTGTATGGCAGATAAACTGATTGAACTTCCTCGGCTGTCTGCGAGGAGTGGACTCTCCTGTAGCGTTAACCATTTTGAATCGGTCTGTTTTCACCCACTGGAATCTTCTAGCTTCCTGTTGTTAAACGGAGACGTTTGACGTCTACACCCCCAACACTGTTGTGTTACTGAACTCAAACCAGACGTCTACACCCCCAACACTGTTGTGTTACTGAACTCAAACCAGATGTCTACACTCCCAACACTGGTGTGTTACTGAACTCAAACCAGATGTCTACACCCCCAACACTGGTGTGTTACTGAACTCAAACCAGACGTCTACACTCCCAACACTGTTGTGTTACTGAACTCAAACCAGATGTCTACACCCCCAACACTGTTGTGTTACTGAACTCAAACCAGACGTCTACACTCCGTTCTGCCTCCCTTGCGGCTTCTCCACACCTCCACCCAGTCGATTGAATGTGCGCCTCTCAACTTAAACAATCATTTGAAAATCTCTTTAGAAAGTCTGCTTTGACATGGCCTTTTGTCTTGGTCATCCAGAGGCTGAGGAGAATGGGGGTGTGGGGGGGGTGTGGGAGGGGGGGGGAATGTCAGCTGCTCGGCAGGAATTGATTGCATTAATTGATATGCCAATATGTAAGCTTGTTACATCCACCATTGCGTAGGATGATGGCTAACAAGTCCTGCTGATCAATGGAACCAATAAAGGCTTCATCCATTAATGAGCAATGTGGTAATTGATGTTATCCCTAAACCAATTAGAGCAGGCAGTGCAGCTGCTGGTGAGCACAGCCAGTGGCCCTACCGGTTTACCTCTTTTTCTGTACTTCCCTCCCTGCAATCCTCTCTTCGTCTCTGTTGCTGTTGGATTAGATGTGACTGCATTCTGGTCTATTCTGTTGACTGATTGGATTTTTAGCTTTCTTCCCCTACCTGACAGTTTATCTGCATTGTAAGGGGCCTCATTTCCATTTCCTGTGTTTCATTCTCTGTCATTTATATAGTGCTACTTCCTGTCCTCGACCCAGACTAATCCCTTTGTGCAGGAAGTGTTGCTTTACAGACATTGTTTTCTGATGTCACCCGTCTTACCTAGCAGGCAGTGGGTGCTAGGCTAGGAGGGTTGGCGCCGTCACAGGGTGGTACCTATCTCTACAGAATGTCTCCCCCAGTGAACAGAGCCCAGCTGTGAGCGCCTGCCTCGTCGAACAGCTGGAAGCAAGTGAAAGGCTGCGCAGCGACAAGCCCAAGCACTCAATAAAATGGCCTCTGATAGACACGCAGTCTGTACAGGAAATACAACACGCTTATAAATCAATACTATTGTTTTCACATTGAAGAGCAGGACCAGTCCTGCCTGGAATCCATTACCTCACTTATCAGAGAACGACGTTTCAACAGAGAAAATGTTTTCTCTCGCTCGCTCAGCCTCCCTCTCTCCCTACACATTCTTGATTGATGTGAAGAAAGTACTTATTTCCTCATTCCAGAGCAGGGTTATTACTACAGGAGCTGATATTGAAGATAGGGTGACACCTGGTAAATCTAATTGAAGACTTGGACTCTGAATTTGGAAACAAAAGAAAGCGAGGAAAGAAGACTATTGGTGCTTGGTCAGCCGTTGCTCCTAAGCCCTGGTGTCTGAGTAAGTAGCTGAGTAAATGTGGGTTTTCTCTCAGTGAGAGTACTAACATGGTGACTTGGCCCTCTGTAATTGTTTTTCATAAATTATAGAGGCTGGTCTTGAATATGCATTTGTTTGCTGTCGCAAGGCCTATCAGGAATTGTATGATACACGTTAAATGTGTGATGTCTTGCATGGTTAAGTAATGTCAGGGGACAGTGAGTCATTTCTCCTTTCTCACTCATCAAACAGCTCCTAACTGAAAGCTGACATGAACAGGTGAAACTGTTTAACATACTGAGGAAATCTACTCAGACTGTTCCTGAAACTACCCCACCTTTTAAAAGACAAAAATATTGAACTAAGTGGAAGATGATTAGTTTGTACAATTTTATTTTCACCAGAATCCAGTTTATTTAGTGTGTGTTGTGGAAGTGGAGAAAGGCCCATCCGTCTCTCTGCCTGTTAGTCAGAGCCGTAATCGGTGCTTACAGCAAGGCAGGCTAAATAAACAGTAAGTAAGTTGTCTTGGGTAGGAGAACGTCAATGCAACCTGCTCGTGCCTTTGCTCTGAATGGTTCTGTATTGACCACTCAGGACCCCCGAGAACTGCCTAATTGAAAATTAATATTGAATCAATGCCGCGGGCCATTTGCATATTGATTATAAGCATCCAGGAAGGCACCAAGTCTGTGTGGGATCAATAGGGCCTTCTGCAGCGGGCCCGGCGTACTACATCACATGCCAGCTGCCTGCTCCGGAGGTTAATGACTGGCGCTTGTTAAGGAGCTCCTGTCAGGTGGAATCCAGCCGCAGGGGTCTCCCTGCCAAACCCAACCCTGGCAGCAGGCGGGGGTGGAGGGTAGCGGAGGAGGAGTGAGGGGGGTCTGGGCACCTTCTCTGCAGTGTTTGGAGGTGAGATGGAGCTACATTCTGCTCTTGTATTGAAGCCTGAATAAACTGAGGCTACTTTCAGGATGGTAAAGCATCACTGCTGCATCACCCTCTGAGAAGGGTAGATGTGTTTTTTCCAAAAGAATAGACTCTTGGGTAAATCTTAAAAGTTGACATCCAGGCAGACATCTCTCGTGTTGGTATTGTTGTTTATCATGTTGATATGTGCTTCCTGTTTAGAGTTGAATAACATACATGCTCTACCCTATGACTGACAAACAGCAGGCATTATGGAATATTATTTTGTGATCTTTTGTTGGTAATAAATTCTTCCGCCAAGATTGCTCAATAAAAATAGCATAGTTACCTCCTCCAGAGATGATTGTGTTGAACAGGAAATATTATCATTATTATCATTACTCCGTAACGAACGATACCCTAACGATTCAGGATTTTTTTGTTGCCATAGTGGTTTTAAGTGCTCTTAGTTTGGAACTAAGCTGCCTAATTTGAAAATAATCATTGCATTTTATGTTTGTGGAGTTAATAAAAGAACATTCCACCGTAGGCTTTTTGTGTCCTAACATTGAACTCTGAGCATTTCAAAACTCAGCAATAGCTCATAAAATAGCACAGCCATGTGCCCCCCTGTGAGCCAGGGAAAGAGAGACGGAGGGGGGCAGGACGTTGTGGGATCAGAGATAACTTGGACAATATTAGGTAGTTCAAACGGGTCCTCTTTAATTTGAGATGAAACTTTCACAGCATTAGGAGACAAAGGAGAACCAGAATCCTCCACTTCAAGGCACAGATTAAGATTCAACACATGCATTCCTCTCCCAAACTTCCCATAATGGGTTCCACATGTTGGAGAGGGAAAGACGTGAGAGGTGGGAGAGAGAGAGAGGCAAACGGGTAGAGCGAGAGAAAGAGAGTGAGACGGGGAGAGAGCAAGAGAGAGAGACGGGGAGAGAGCAAGAGAGAGAGACGGGGAGAGAGCAAGAGAGAGAGACGGGGAGAGAGCAAGAGAGAGAGACGGGGAGAGAGCAAGAGAGAGAGAGACGGGGAGAGAGCAAGAGAGAGAGAGACGGGGAGAGAGCAAGGGAGAGAGCAAGAGAGCAAGAGAGAGAGAGACGGGGAGAGAGCAAGAGAGAGAGAGACGGGGAGAGAGCAAGAGAGAGAGACGGGGAGAGAGCAAGAGAGAGAGACGGGGAGAGAGAAAGAGAGAGAGACGGGGAGAGAGAAAGAGAGAGAGACGGGGAGAGAGCAAGAGAGAGAGAGACGGGGAGAGAGCAAGAGAGAGAGACGGGGAGAGAGCAAGAGAGAGAGGGACGGGGAGAGAGCAAGAGAGAGAGACGGGGAGAGAGCAAGAGAGAGAGAGACGGGGAGAGAGCAAGAGAGAGAGACGGGGAGAGAGCAAGAGAGAGAGACGGGGAGAGAGCAAGAGAGAGAGAGACGGGGAGAGAGAAAGAGAGAGAGACGGGGAGAGAGCAAGAGAGAGAGAGACGGGGAGAGAGCAAGAGAGAGAGACGGGGAGAGAGCAAGACAGTGAGATGGGGAGAGAGAAAGAGAGAGAGACGGGGAGAGAGCAAGAGAGAGAGACGGGGAGAGAGCAAGAGAGAGAGAGACGGGGAGAGAGCAAGAGAGAGAGACGGGGAGAGAGCAAGAGAGAGAGACGGGGAGAGAGAAAGAGAGAGAGAGACGGGGAGAGAGAAAGAGAGAGAGAGACGGGGAGAGAGCAAGAGAGAGAGAGACGGGGAGAGAGCAAGAGAAAGAGATGGGGAGAGAGAAAGAGAGAGACGGGGAGAGAGCAAGAGAGAGAGACGGGGAGAGAGCAAGAGAGAGAGACGGGGAGAGAGCAGGAGAGAGAAGGAGAGGGAACCCAGGCTTCTGCTGCCATTCCATCAACCCACCTCCACAGGTGACAGCAACACATCCTCCTGCTCAAACACGATTGGCCGGGTTAGTGGCCAGTTCAGCCACAATAATGGAAGCCTGTGGAACTGGCCGACTCTCTAAACCCACAGGAGACCTGAGGTTGAGGCACATATGAGAGCCGCTTATCCTTCAGTCTATGAAGACAGGGCCATGAATTAATGCCAGTGTGCAGCCTGTCTCCTTATGCCCCCCCCCCCCTCTGCCCCCTGCAGTGGGAGCTGGGGTCTGGGAGCGGAGAACAGAGCGCCTGGCTCAGGGAACCAGCCTGCATCTGATTGCTTCATTACAGGCCTTTTCATTGACTTGGCTGCACTGAACTGATGAACTGAGGCAGTAGACAAGGGCACATAATTGGGAGAAATGAATTCTTATCACAGCCTTCTCAGGAGGCTGCTGGTCCTGGCTGGAGCCATGAGAGGAGAGGCTTGGACTGGATGGATGGAGGGAGGGAGTAGGAGGGAGGCCCAGACCTTATGAAGCCAGGGCCTAAATTTGAACTGAAGTCCACAATATTTTGGAATGGAAAAGAGGGAAAGCACCCCAAATCCACAGAGGTCCTTATTTTTTGTTGCCGGTGTGTTGCTTCGTCTTAGTGATTAGTGTTTCATTTCTCTTGATAACTGACACACGGTTCAGAAGATTTTTCAGTCGTTTATTCAGCGGTCCTCAGGAGAGACGCCTCTTCTAGTTAAGAGTTCCTTCACTGGTCTCCTCATCAGCTATCGCCCAAACGATGCCTCTGGGATGAATAACTTATGCCCTACCTGCCCAACTCTCCTCAACGAGCCCTCTCGCTAATTAAAGAGAAGGGTGTTCTGCAGCAGGGACAATAACAACAACAAACAACAACAGCGCTAACAGCTACAGCTATATGCACACCAAGGCACAGGGAAATAGGCTAGATGTGGGGGCACCTAGGCTAGCGGAAGCGAGCAGTATTCCACAGGACCAATTTAGCGGTGCAGGCCGTGGTCTCAGAGGGCCAGGGCAGGGGGTTGTTAATCCCTGGCCATGCCTGGGAGAGACCAGGGACTAATGAAGGCTCTGGCCCACCCTCTCATTTCCATGCATGTGTGCACAGTCAGCACTAAACGGAGGAGCGAGGAGGAGGGAACACGCTGGCTAACCTTTCATTTCACAAATGCTGCTGATGTGATCCTGAGACCATTAGGCTAACAGTTTCCTCTGAAAGTTAGAAAGTAATATTCAATTATGTGGCAGTGCATCCCTCATAATGTTCTCCACACTGCATAAATTAATAAGCCTATTTAGCAGAGCCCGCTGATGGGCCGAGCGCACAGCACTGTCTGTACTACTCCGCTGTCTCCTCCTCCCCCTCCATCCCCTCCCCTCCGCTGCTCATACCTGTTCACTCGGCACAAAATGGATGCCGACAAGCCATTTAATTGGCCTCCATTTCAGTATCCAAGGGCGTTGGGAATGGCTCTTTAATAATGTCTCCTTTCCCGTAGTAGTGCACTTCTTAACTGTGGTCGTGTAGTGTATGTTTCTAACTACAGTATTAAACCTGTAGCTCTCCCCAGTGATAGAGAGTCATTGTTCTGGTCTGTACTGAGGGAATGCTGTCCTGGGCTCAGTGATGGACATGACAGAGTCAGGAGGTGAGGGGCTGTAACGTGGAGGAGTAAATACTACATGAACAGGGTCAGAGGTATTTTTGCTTTTGGTTATTTTAAAGCAGCTGTTCCATGTTCTGGCCGTGTCGGTGTGATCACTCACGGCTCTGCTCCTTCCTCTCCTCTCCCCTCTCCGAGCCGAGGAGCCAAAGATAACTCACTGAGTAGCTGTGTGTGACTGTAATCACTTCAATTCCCCTCCTCAGGAGAGCATCGCCTCAGTCAGCAACCCAGCTCTGCACCACCACCAGATCTCAGCCTCTTTTCACTCTGTTATGACACGTGTGCATGAGGAAGCATAGGGGTCCTGAATACACAATGACACAATTCCACTTAGCATGAACACAGACCGTCTGGGAAACCCTGGTCTTGGACTACAGGAAGTAGTTGTCTTAGGTGACAGCAGGCCGTGACAGTAACTTAGCCGGAGTAAATTACAACATTAAAGTACTGTAAATGTGTAGTGTTTGGGGGTCTTAGCTAAGAATGAAGTCTCCATTGCAGTCTGGCTGCTGTTAAAAGCCAAACGGTGAGCAAAAGGGTCAAATTGAAAATTAACGAAGTGTGTTCACTTGACACATGTGACCCAAGCTGGTGTAGCTGAATGCAGCTGAACCGGCTGTGGAACTGCAGTCAGTTTACATTATGAGGACTTCCAGAGGAAATGCATCGAGATGGAGGCTGAAAAGAGAGAGAGAGGGTTCGGATGGGAGGGCAAGGGAATTGTGGAGGCCAAATTCTGCCTACTTTGACAAGATTATCTTTTCAGGGCATTTTTTGAGTCTCTCTTCTTTCTCAGATGAGCTTGTGGCCATACAGCAAATTGGTAAACTGATTAGCTTCAGATTACTACAGGCTGATAAGAGATTGGATGGATATACTGTTGAGATTAAATAGATAAATAGATTGACTGATAGATGAGTTGGTGCATTGCATCCCTTCCTCTGGCTCCTAGTCCCTTTTGTAATTAAGGTTTTAAGGTGTGTGCATAATCAAATAAATAAATAGTGTAAGAATTATGTGATAATGAATTAATACATGACAAGAAGTGAAGAAAGCAAGCAGCAGCTAATTGCATGAGATGAGTCTTTTTCATGAGCTTTTTCAGGGGAAATCTCATTATATGCATCACAAACTATAATGCCAGATGAAATCCTGCTTTAGCAATATGTAAATTAGCAAACATTCTGTTGAGTGAAGGAAATCACGAGGGGGTAGCAAAACTACCAACCAGAGTGGAGTGACGACCCCAGTTTCCAAAGAGACAGCTGTAGTCTCAAACACTCTCTGTTTACACGGTGCAGTTAGTGGTGCACTGTACTCACAGAGTACTGCCCAGGTCCCTAGGGCTGTGCAGAGAAATGCCTGTTTACTCAGTAAAACGTGTCCACCTGTGTTCAGTCCTCTACTGTACCCTGTACCCCTCTGTGTTTCAGACCACCAGTGGTGGAGAGTAATAATAATCATTTAACCTTGAGATTCTGGGGGTAAATTGGTTTTTGAGATTTGGGTTTAGGATTGTTAAATTGCTCTTTATGAAGTAGTTTATTCGTTTTGGCAGATGATTTCGGAGATGAAGAAGTGCATGGCTCATTAGAAGATATGATAGATGATATTTCACTTAACTGCCAGCAGTTTTGTTTTGACAGCACCTATCTACAATCCACGAGCGACAACATGTTGCATATCATTTTGTATTATTTTTGATCAGGTGCTGTGAACACAAGATAAGCGGAGTAGATAAGACCTATCTGTAATAATTGCACTGTTAAACCGAGATGGGCTGATTATGTAGTGCATAATTACTGTGGAAAAAACAGTGTGCCTATTAAGCTGCTCTCGAATGGCAGTAATACAGAAAGCAATCCAATTACCAATAGTTTCTCACACTGGAAATAAAGATTTCTCTAAATAGAAAGGATCCACTAACTGCTGATAGGGGATAATTGTGTGAGTGTTTGTGCAGTTAGATATCTGTTGGATTGTTATCACTTGTAGGGCTAAATGCTGATTGGTGGAGAAGGCCTTGTGACACATGACGTCCTGAGTCTGTGTGTGTTTTTGGGACTGGCTCTGCTCTGCTGCCAGTGAGTCTGATAGCTGCTAAATCATTTATCCAGGCTGCAACCCCGTAGCCACGGAGACCAAGGCCCCACCGTGGCTGTCTGGCGACATCTCTCCTCCTGATGGACGGACGGACAGCAATTAGCAGAGAGGGGTGGAGGTGCTGATGAGGGGCAGAGGGGGACCAGAGTAAGATCCCCGCACTTCACCCGCACCCCGTCATACAAACCCAACCTACCCCTCCTTCACAACAAGTAGCGAACAAGGAGAGATTTATTCTGATCAAAGTGCAGAACTTTTTAATTAAGTAAAGGAGAGGTTAAAAAAAGAAAGCTAGAAACAAACGCCCGTTTTCCTATTAAGGAGAAATGTCAAGCGCGGTGGCGAAGCGATAGTCTGTGCGCGTCCCTTTGTTGTCCCCCCTGACATTGCAGGCTAATTTTTCATGGTTATTTGAACTGGAAAATGAAAGAGAGGTTTGCGATTATTTCCTATAAATGACAACACAATCGCATTACGCTTCAGTAGAAACACAGAGAGGATATTGCCTTTTCATATTTCATGTGAAAGTAATGGATGGGATATGTAAAGAGGACCAGAAAGAAAGACAAATGGAGAAAGTAAAGCTCCCGTGTTTGATTTGTATTAGAAACCGACCTGATAGAGGGAGGAAGGAGCGGAATTTTTTTCTCAATAAGTGGTGGCAGTCTTGTGGATGTTTTAAAGTGCCTCCACAATGTATTCATTGAATTCCTTTAGCGGATTGCTATTAGCAGCCAACTGGGGTTGAATCCTGATGACACAGACCCAGTAATGGAAAGGAAGCTACCCAGTGTATCCACTATATTCTCCTCTACAGTAATGCATCATATCCTCAGTACCTGGCCACAGTGCTACTGTTTGGACTGAGCTTTAGTATACGTGTTATCCTGAGGGATGGTACATTTAGGTGGACCTGTCACTGTGCGCAGTGAGTCACACATACAGTACACGCTCCTGTCACACTGTGGGCTGGCCTGGCAGTGCCTGGCTGACACCCTGTCACATTGACCCAACTGAAACATTTCCATGTCCAGTTCAGTTCAGTGCTGAACCACCTCTTCATCCGCTCCCCAGTAAGATTTCCCTCCAACACATTTGATTTAGCAGGCATAGCAGACAGATAGTATTAGAAAGAAAACACATCAATGATAGCCCCCATATCTTATATTTTTTTATCAAATTGATTAGCCATATTGGTATTCAGAAGCCTAGTCAATTCTGTTTTATCTAGCTAGGCGTACGCTTTTATAAACAAGCAGCCCGTCAAGCCCGCTGCTGACCGCGTGCTCCGAGCCAGAGAGGCAGGCAGGCGGGAGGGCTGGAGCGGCCCAGTCTGGAGAGAGAGGGCTTGTGGGTAGTGTGTTTGTGTATGTTTATGTACGTGGCAGGCCCGGGAGGACTGGTGTAGACTGAGCCATGTGGGGGCTGTGTGCTGTGAGCTGGACTCCTAACACATCGAGGTGGGTGCTACATACATCCAACCATGGCCACATTGATTTTCTCAGCTGATGCCTCCACAGAGCGATCCACAGGCTGGATGGATGCACTACAAAGATATGCAAATGGGGCATTCGATAAACTGACAGGCAGAGATCTTTTTCAGACGGCCCGCTGTACTGGTGGGTCGGTAGTTCTAAAAAGAGGCGTAAACAGATAAGGACCTGGTAATGGACACACAGACACGTGTATATGCACACATACCTGGCAGCTTGCTGTGCGGTGGGACTGAAGAAGCCCCTTTCAATAATTCCACATTGAAACGAAGCCCCGTAGTGAACTAGGCTACGGAATGTGAATGTAAAGTAGCATCAACTTAAATATAAAAATACTCATACATTAAATCACATGTTTTCCAAAGGCTTCTTCAAGGATATTGTTAGCATTCAATTTCTACAGCAGACATCATTTGTGTGTATATAACAATACCGTGTGTATATAACAATACCGTGTGTATATAACAATACCGTGTGTATATTCACATTCAGTCTGCTTTATTTGTCAGATATTCAACAACTTGGTGAAGGTCATATTTAATACATGTCTGAATGTAAGAATGGTGCTGTCTTGTTCAGCACAGCGGGCTGTGTTGTGTGGCTGTGTGTGTGTCTGTGCAGAGAGTGAGGCTCTGAAGCTAAGCCGTACTGTGCTGTACCTGGTAATTAAAGGGAGTTTGTGGCAAAAGCCAGACATCGGGAGAGATGAGCTATGAACAAAAGAGCTGTGACAGTTTTGGGTTATGTGATTTTTACGTCCCTTTTTTGCCAAATGAAAAATCAATACATTTTTTCCGGGTTATACATATTCAGAGTGCCCGCCATGCTTCCTCCCTGATGGGGAGTGGGGAGAGGGAGGGGGAGGATGAGGGGGGGCTACTCGCCTGTCACAACTGTACCATCGCATTTTCCGACCCACTGGTGAATACTTCAGAGTTGATGTGATTGCCCTTCATGACAGCGGTGATGCATTTTTCCCCCCTCCCTCTGGATCCTGCTTAGCTAGCCCCCTTCAATAGTCTAGAAATAGGCAAAGCTATTGTGGTGTGAGATGACGGAAAAGAGGGATGCATTAAGAAAAGGGTTGATTTTAAAAGAAAGACAAGAAGCGTGTGTGTGTGGGAGGGGGGGGGGTAGAGGGAGAGAGGGTGTCTGTGTCTTTGCAGGCCAGATCTCCCCCAGGCATGAGAGAGGGGAGAGCAGTAGTGTGTCCGGTGATGTCTTTGTGCAGGACAGATCTCCACAATGCATGAGAGAGGGGAGAGCAGTAGTGTGTCCGGTGATGTCTTTGTGCAGGACAGATCTCCCCCAGGCATGAGAGAGGGGAGAGCAGTAGTGTGTCCGGTGATGTCTTTGTGCAGGACAGATCTCCCCCAGGCATGAGAGAGGGGAGAGCAGTAGTGTGTCCGGTGATGTCTTTGTGCAGGACAGATCTCCCCAATGCATGAGAGAGGGGAGAGCAGTAGTGTGTCCGGTGATGTCTTTGTGCAGGACAGATCTCCCCCAGGCATGAGAGAGGGGAGAGCAGTAGTTTGTCCGGTGATGTCTTTGTGCAGGACAGATCTCCCCAATGCATGAGAGAGGGGAGAGCAGTAGTGTGTCCGGTGATGTCTTTGTGCAGGACAGATCTCCCCCAGGCATGAGAGAGGGGAGAGCAGTAGTGTGCCCGGTGATGTCTTTGTGCAGGACAGATCTCCCCCAGGCATGAGAGAGGGGAGAGCAGTAGTGTGCCCGGTGATGTCTTTGCCTCCTGCCCAGGCTTTTAGCCCATCGCCTGCCAGGGAAAAGCACAGTCTGCATCCTCCTTTGTCCATAATGTGTGTATAGGCAAGGCTACCGTCATACAGGACACAGCGTTATGGCCAGTCAGAGCTGTTTGCCTGTGTGTATTCTGTCTGAATATGTGTGTGTGTGTGTGTGTGTGTGTGTGTGTGTGTGTGTGTGTGTGTGTGTGTGTGTGTGTGTGTGTGTGTGTGTGTGTGTGTGTGTGTGTGTGTGTGTGTGTGTGTGTGTGTGTGTGTGTGTGTGTGTGTGTGTGTGTGTGTGTGTGTGTGTAGAGGTTAGTTGGAGAGAGTGATCCCTGAATGCTCAGTCCCTGTGCAGGCACATTAACCTACATCCCCCGCTCCTCTCCTCCTCTCCTCCTCTCCTCCACTAAAACACAAAAGAGAAGAGAAATAGAACTCCACTCTTCACAGATGTATTTATAATGTGTCTAAATATCAATAACACAAGCAATAATTCTACTAATTAGTATTACTTCCTATGATATAATTACTTTAGGACAAACTACTTTAAATTGGCATATGCTGTGTGTACTATACTGCCCAATTAGATAGTCATGTTTTTTTTGTGAGCTCTATTTTGAAGGGAGAGGAGCTGTTTCATCACGATTGACATTCTGTTTACAGCTCCCTACCTATGGGAGATGTAGAGCATCCATTGCAATAGATGTCGTGTTTGCGATGCGGTGTCACATCAGGTATTGAAACAAAGTGATGTCTATTTAGAATAACAGGATATTCCGCTGGCATGTGTAAATTAGATTTCCCCCTATTAGACGCTGCTGCCGTTGCGGACAGATGAAATCATTCCGTTTGCATGACCCTTGGTGACCTGAATAAGGGCTGAATGTTCACTGAAATGGCCAGTGACTTTGAAAGGCTAGGGGGATCAAATTAAGTGTTGCTTGGAAGGCTTAGGGGGGTTGGCTGGGCATGTCGGGGGGTTAGGAGGGGAGTGCTGGAAGAGAGAGAGAGGGAGTGAGAGTGAGAGAGGGAGTAAGAGAGAGAGAGAGAGTGAGAGAGAGGGAGTGAGAGAGTGAGAGAGAGGGAGTGAGAGAGTGAGAGAGTGAGAGAGTGAGAGAGAGAGAGAGAGAGAGAGAGAGAGAGAGAGAGAGAGAGAGAGAGAGAGAGAGAGAGAGAGAGAGAGAGAGAGAGAGAGAGAGGGTGAGAGAGGGAGTGAGAGAGTGAGTGAGTGAGAGAGGAGAGAGAGAGAGAGAGAGAGAGAGAGAGAGGGAGTGAGTGAGAGAGTGAGAGAGGGAGTAAGAGAGAAAGGGAGTGAGAGAGTGAGAGAGAGGGAGAGAGAGTGTCAGAGAGGGAGAGAGAGGGAGTGAGAGAGTGAGAGAGAGGGAGTGAGGGAGAGGGAGTGAGAGAGGGAGAGAGAGTGAGAGAGAGGGGATGGGGCCCACTGGTAGTGTTCTAAGGCAGTGTGAGCTATCCCTGCTGTTTGTGATTAACTTGCTGTTTAAATGTTTTGGGCTATTAGCTGCCCTAACCCCGGACCCCCACCCCTCCTCCTCCTCCGCCTGCTCCTCCTGCACCTCCCCCTCCTGCCCCCAGCCCCAATGGAGACACAAAGTATTCATTCACATTTAGATGGTGAGGTCACGGCAGGGCCAGTGGGAGAGAGTGTCATGTCCTTCCTTAGTCAGGTCAGGAATCTAGTACGTAACTCAGTCCCACACCGCCAGACACACACCTTTTAACCCAAGGTACTCTTCTTTCCTTCCTAAATGTGAGGAGCGTGTGTGTGTGTGTGTGTGTGTGTGTGTGTGTGTGTGTGTGTGTGTGTGTGTGTGTGTGTGTGTGTGTGTGTGTGTGTGTGTGTGTGTGTGTGTGTGTGTGTGTGTGTGTGTGTGTGTGTGTGTGCGTGTGTGTGTGTGAGAGAGAGACTGAAAGAGCATTAGAGATACATGACACTCCTCTGTAAGAGTGTTGGGCAGTCAGTTGGTCAGCTTGTGCAGTGTGATGGTGTGACGCTATGTCACAGAGCGCATGAGTCAGACACTGTGTTTATGGTAGCAGGGGAATCACCCAATCCTCACCACATGTTTGACTTGCTTTATTTCTAATTGTATCTTATGCTTGTATTTACAATCACTTTGGAAGTTTCCTGTCGACATCCACTAAGTATGAAATATTATTAAATATGAATTATACACATTTTGCATTTGAATATTTTTTTAGAACGAGTTCTGCATTTATCATTTATATATTGTATATCACTTTTATATATTTTTTTGTTTCTATCTTAAATTAGTTGATATCAGCAGTTTGTTGGACTGTTTGAATGGCGGTGTAGTTGCTTTGTGGTACTGTGGTTGTATCATATGTTGTGGTTGCCTATTATTACTAAGTGATGGCCCATACCTCGCTAACCTCTCGCCTCTCTGGTTAGGGAGTGGGCCGTGTTTTACTCAGTCGTGGTTTTCTGACAGCTAGCTCATCAGGGAGGGCATGAGGAGGGGTCTGGGCCGGGGCAAGGATACTTTTTGGGAGGGGTGGTAGTGTTTTTCCGTGTGTTGTGGTTTAAGGGAGTGAGGAGGGGGGCTTGCGTATGGGGCAGAGAGGTGCTGATATGAGGAGCGGACCATGCATGAAAGCCCCCAGCATGGGGCCTGTGTCCCATTGTCCCATGGTACCCTCCTGTCACTTTCATTTGACACCCCCCAGTCCGGAGTCAGGCCAGCTTTGATATGGGGATGGGGTGCAAGGGACGATGGGGAGCAGGGGAAGATGGGGAGCAGGGGGATTTGAAAAGACAAAAGTAGAGGAGAAAGATGGTCTGTGAGGTGTGAAATAAGATTGCTTTTTATCCGACAGCGCGGAGCTAAAGAAAAGGAAGCTGTCCAGAGATAAAGTGGGGGAAGTGCACCCCTGATTTCCAGTTGAAGTGCTGTGACACCTGGTTAAAATGATAACAACAGCCTCAATAATCATAATGAGAGTAATGAGAGCTCCGACACACAGCCAACTCCACACCACAGAGGATCACCAGTGACTAGCACATCTCAACCCCCGATCCTGGTACTCTAAGACTGGGGAGAGGCACATCTCAACCCCTGCTCCGGGTACTCTAAGACTGGGGAGAGGAGAGGGAGAGGCACAGCTCAACCCCTGCTCCTGGTACTCTAAGACTAGTGAGAGGAGAGGGAGAGGCACAGCTCAACCCCTGCTCCTGGTACTCTAAGACTGGGGAGAGGAGAGGGAGAGGCACAGCTCAACCCCTGCTCCTGGTACTCTAAGACTAGGGAGAGGCACAGCTCAACCCCTGCTCCTGGTACTCTAAGACTGGGGAGAGGGGGGAGCACAGCCAACCCCTGCTCCTGGTACTCTAAGACTGGGAGAGAGGCACAGCTCAACCCCTGCTCCTGGTACTCTAAGACTGGGGAGGGAGCTCAACCCCTGGCTCTACAGCTCAACCCCTGCTCCTGGTACTCTAAGACTAGGGAGAGGAGAGGGAGAGGCACAGCTCAACCCCTGCTCCTGGTACTCTAAGACTAGGGAGAGGCACAGCTCAACCCCTGCTCCTGGTACTCTAAGACTAGAGAGAGGAGAGGGAGAGGCACAGCTCAACCCCTGCTCCTGGTACTCTAAGACTAGGGAGAGGCACAGCTCAACCCCTGCTCCTGGTACTCTAAGACTAGGGAGAGGCACAGCTCAACCCCTGCTCCTGGTACTCTAAGACTAGGGAGAGGAGAGGGAGAGGCACAGCTCAACCCCTGCTCCTGGTACTCTAAGACTAGGGAGAGGCACAGCTCAACCCCTGCTCCTGGTACTCTAAGACTGGGGAGAGGGGGGGCAGCTCAACCCCTGCTCCTGGTACTCTAAGACTGGGGAGAGGCACAGCTCAACCCCTGCTCCTGGTACTCTAAGACTAGGGAGAGGCACAGCTCAACCCCTGCTCCTGGTACTCTAAGACTAGGGAGAGGAGAGGGAGAGGCACAGCTCAACCCCTGCTCCTGGTACTCTAAGACTAGGGAGAGGCACAGCTCAACCCCTGCTGCTGGTACTCTAAGACTAGGGAGAGGAGAGGGAGAGGCACAGCTCAACCCCTGCTCCTGGTACTCTAAGACTAGGGAGAGGCACAGCTCAACCCCTGCTCCTGGTACTCTAAGACTAGGGAGAGGCACAGCTCAACCCCTGCTCCTGGTACTCTAAGACTGG
>NW_025745956.1:0-30000 GCF_021184085.1 Oncorhynchus gorbuscha | reverse complement strand
GTGTTTGCAGCGGAGGGCTGATATTTTTATGGGTGTAATCTGTGTGTCTGCAGGGGAGGGCTGATATTTTTATGGGTGTAATCTGTGTGTTTGCAGCGGAGGGCTGATATTTTTATGGGTGTAATCTGTGTGTTTGCAGCAGAGGGCTGATATTTTTATGGGTGTAATCTGTGTGTCTGCAGGGGAGGGCTGATTATTTTTATGGGTGTAATCTGTGTGTCTGCAGCGGAGGTTTATTCAGCTTGCCTAATTAGATTAACGGAACAGTTTAATATCGCTGTATGAGGAGGGTTAATGAAGACAATTCATTAGATGACAACCTCCAGGCTATTGTCCTTTACATTTGAACGATTGAGGTTAGAAAGGGCCTATTGTCATAGCTCTGAGTGTTTCTCCCCGTCTATTTCCAGTCCTAATCTATGAGTCCGTTTTACAGGCTCTTCCATTTGCATCCTACTCTTAGGCCACTTGTGACCTTTCATTAATTATGGCTGGACCCGGCTTTAATCATTGTGCAATACCGTTGGAGATGAGATGAGGAATAGACACAGTCATTTGCCACTTAAAGATGTACTGCCGCTTGTGGAATTAAATGTCTGCATTTCTACATTCATTATGGGGGGTTACTGTGCGGTGTGTGGCGGAAGTGTCATACATCTTGATTAAAAACCCAAATGAAGAAGTGTTGTGAGCGAGAGGGGGCAGGCAGGCAGCAGAGGCTGGGGGGAGCTCTCTCTGCCACGTCCCACTAGAGATCTGTCTGGAGGATGCTGAGGTGACGTTGAATAGAGTTAAAATCTGGACTGTGGATCACTGCAAAAGAACGTTAAAGTGTGGAGGTGTGGAATTAGACACGCTGTGAGAGTAGGACAGCTCAGAATGACATGCAGACCCTTTTAAAGGTGTACAATTTACCTGGGGATTATTTTGTAATCTGAGCACTTGTGCGGCTGTGTGGTTCTAATTCTCCGGGAGTTGTGTGGATTTGTGCAGGCTGGAGTTCAATGCGATTTTGGGGCTAGGCTGCGGCTCTCCTCTGGTTTACCAGGCAACGGTTTAGGACCGCCTCGCCAGCACAGGATGGGCTACGCTGGACGGAACTTGCAGGTTGCCTTGGAAACATAATAGAGACATGGTCAATAATAAAATAATGAAAAAATGTATTTATGCGAGTGGGATCTGGGGATCACTTAAATGTGCTTTTTACTGAGAGCCAGTTATCCCTGTTAAATACCTTCATTTATACACAGGATCCCCGTCTGCTGCTAGCAGTAATGTCTAACAACATAATCCATACACCAATCATTCTGTTGTGAGGAGAGGGGCTTCTAACTTTGGGAAACAGTCAGGAACGCCTGGATATGGCTCTTGCCTCATGACACAGAGGTGTTTTCTGTTGAGTTAAAGCTTTGTCAATGACAATCTCCTCGATGCTGTAGTTATTATCAGAACTGGAATAATAATAGTTATTGCAATTATGATGCAGGCTTGTATGGTATCTTCAGTTCACAGTAAGAAGCGCTTTTCAGGCCTCTAAATCCAACCTTTTGTTAAGTCAGTGAGAAAATCACATTGACAAACTCATAGGTTCTTTTGTAGGATGGAATTGTATATTGTAGTATTGAGCTATATATTATTGCTCTCTTTAGTGAGTGTGTTTCTCTTGGTGCGTCAGTGAATAGGATAGCAGAACTCCAATAGCACATTATCATCGCAATTTCAGCCTGATCTAAATGTGTAATCACTTTACACAGGCTATCATGTGTCTCTCGTCGTATAGCTTTCATTTCTCTTTGATTTACATGTGAATATGGAAGCACAGGAAATATCTATTTACCATGAGAACTGAAGGAGATTGAAATGTTTGAAGTACTTCACGGATTGCCAGTCATGAATGAATAGAGACAATACAAAACAAAACATTGAACCATTCCGTGCTGGTAGTGAAATGTACATCTTTCATTTGATTCAAAATGTTCTACTCAGAAACCATTTTTAGAGGCTATTTGTGCTAGTGAAGTTTGATGGGGCTTTGGGTCTGTGTTTCGGTCCAGGTTACATAGTTGGTAACTACAGTATAGGAGTGTAAGTGCTGTAGTAGATCATATGAGACCATAAAAGTCGTGTACGTAGTGGCTTGTCTAGTGGTGAGCTCAGATCAGATGTGTGTTGACTGCAGGGCTGAATATGTGAACAGGATATTTCAGTGGCTGTTGTTGTAGTATTGTCAATATATCAATAGACTGTCGAGTAGAGACCCGAGAGTGGAAGCATTTTCAAAAGAACATTTAAGTACATTTGCTGAGAATTAGCTGACTTGTGTAGTAACTGATAGGCCTTATTGACTGCGGCCCAGTTTACTGTTGTCAAATCAATGCTGTTGCGTGCTAGTCGCACTACTTTTAAACAAACTTAACAGGCTGAGGGGCTGCTCGGGGGGCACTGGAGAGAAATAAAGAAGATTGATGCGCTTTTTATTATCAGTGTTTTGCCATATTTCCCTCTCTGCATTACTTACAGATGGCATTATCGGATATTGTTTGGAGTTCAATGCTTTTAAATGGGCTGATATATTGAGCTGAGGCTTTTAAGGTCATTACAAGGGATTTCTGTATTTGACTTGGCAGAAAAATCAAATGAATTGCCGGTCTGAAAGTTTTAAATATTTATGATTTTTTATTTCGCAATAGCGAGGAAGTGGAGGTGAAATGAGCTCTATATTGGTAAGTAGCCTAGCAGACTGCAGCTGGGGACAGTAATGCATGTAGTGAGAGAGAAAGAGAAGGAGAGAAAGAGGGAAAGAGAGAAAGGAAGAGAGAGAGAGAGAGAGAAGAGAGAGAGAGAGAGAGAGAGAGAGAGAGAGAGAGAGAGAGAGAGAGAGAGAGAGAGAGAGAGAGAGAGAGAGAGAGAGAGAGAGAGAGAGAGAGAGAGAGAGAGAGAGAGAGAGAGAGAGAGAGAGAGAGAGAGAGAGAGAGAGAGAGAGAGAGAGAGAGAGAGAGAGAGAGAGAGAGAGAGAGAGAGAGAGAGAGAGAGAGAGAGAGAGAGAGAGAGAGAGAGAGAGAGAGAGAGAGAGAGAGTAAGCGAGAGAGAGGTCTTTCTCTAGAAACAAGCTCCTCACACAATAATTTTTCCTGTCTGCATACTTCAAACTGCTTTGGAAAATGTGTGTATGTCTCTACCACATGTGTGCGGTTTTCTGCAGTTTTATGTCCACATTAAAGAGAGGAAGGCATAACGATATTTGTGTCATGGTCTTGAATAAATTAAGAATTATAACTTTGGGGCTTGTGTAAAAAAATCATGATGGTTATTATTATTATTATTATTATATTTTCAAATGAACTGTAATTATCTTCTAAATGTGTTCATATTAGTGTGGATACTGCAGAGAAAATATATGAGAGAAAATATAATACATTTCCTCTGTTTTGATTAACAAAAATGATTTCTCTAATTTTATTGTTTTAATGAAAATAAATGGCAAAATGCACTCATGGTGATCAAGCAGCACAGGGCAGAACGCAGATCCCGCCCTCTTTGTCTGGTAACCTTTTAACTGCGTGTCAGCGAATGTAATTGTTGTAAGCTCCTATAGAAAAAAACTGCTGCTGTCCCTTTAAGTGCTTCCACCAATTCTGATGGCGTGTTGATTTACATATCCCATCCTCTCCTCCCCCTTCAGGAGAGCTGAGCGAGGATGTGGAGGCTGCCAGTGAGACGACCACAGAGCAGGAGGACCAAACCAAAGACAGGGAGAGTGGGGGGGAGAAGGAGCTCACCAAAGGGACAGGTAAGGCCTATATTTACACTACACACATTTAGGCAACACTGCCCTCAGGGATCATGTGCTATTGCACCTGATTTGTTCTCAACAGAAGGCCTTTTGTCTCAAATAATTATACAGATTCTACACAAATGTCAGAGTCCCTTTAATATTGCTCTGTTACAAATCCACTAATCAGTTTGTGGTGTTTTTTTTTAAAAGGAGGCCTTTCTGTTTCTTACTGTAGGAAGGAGACAGGTCTCCTCTCATCAAATCCTATTTGATGAATTAGGCCAAATTGTCAATTGAGCTAATCTGGTCAGGTGACTCATGTTTTGTCAGTTGTCAGTATATTTTATGGAGAGGGGCCTGGGCGCATAATTCAAGCTCAGCCACGTGTGGGTGGCCATGTGACAGGCCTGCCTGCCTGCCTGCCTGCACTGCACTGATTGTGTGTGACACAAACACACACCTGTGTTAAATGTTATCAGATAGGGATATTTCTCTCCATGGGCTTTCTGATGCCAGGTGCAGGTGTTGAGTTCCATGGAGAGGTGGGGCTTGAGCTGAGGGGAGACATTAGTGTTAGGGCCTATTCTAACCTGAGGCCTACTGTTACCTGCAGATTAGAGGCCTGTGTTTTGGTGAGAGTCCATGATTGTTTGTTGTAGGTTTTTAGGGTGAATCCTATCAACTTTTAATGTGATTAGTTTACATCAGTGTGCATTAGAAATGGTTTAGCTGATTTCCATTAGAAATGGTTTAGCTGATTTCCATTAGAAATGGTTTAGCTGATTTCTGCTGCTCGTCGAGGTCAGCAGGTCCAGGCTGAACGTGTGTGCCTGTATGAGTGTGAGGAGGAGATTCACAGACAGGAAGTGTTTGTGACTGCCCCCCACTGCTTGGTCCCCCTGGCCATATGTTCACGTCAGAGCATAGCTAGGGTTTGTGTCAAGCCCTGTTGGGGGTTGGTCTGGATATCCAATCACAGCACTCCGAGACCAGGAATATTCTAAACTTACTCGGTAGAATTAGTTAGAAGTTATAGTAATAATAGTTAGGTAACAATCTAGTAATAGTTACAGTAATAGTCATTAGTAATAGCAGTATACTATATGGGGCTCTATTTTCGGCTGATGTTTTTGTTTTTCATCCCTAACACCAGGTTCGGCAGCTGTCTTATATCAGTTCGCTTGGACTCAGAAGGGCAGCGTGGAAGTATTTGAGGCATGTCCTTAAAAACATGATCCAAAGTGGTCATTTCAGAGCTGATAGGGATATTTAAGACCAACCACACAGTTGCTTATGGCATGAATTTTGACAGCGGAAACAGCCTATCCAGCCGTGACACATACTGCCCATATGTACATGGAACAAGAGTAGCCTAATGTGCTTTTGGTGCCTTTAGAAACATTAAAAACGTTTTGTTTTTTCCTATTTCGTTTTATTTGGTTAAAAAACAAGCATAGCCTTAGCCTCCTCTCAATTAGGCTTTTTTTGTCTGCTCTATGCAATTTGCGAAGTAGTCAAGACTGCCGATAAAGGGTTTGTGCCTCCTGAGACGGCTTGGAAATAAATCTTAATCACCGATGCTTTATTAAAATATAAAGTTGGAGAGGAGGAAAACAGTGAGCTGACATTTACTTTTTTATCTAAGCATTGTAGACAGGCCCACATTATTTTAGCCATGCAGGTCCTGTTTTGGAAGTGCATAAAACCCTTCATATTCTGTGTTGTTTTAATATTATATATATATGCCTTGTTTTATTATTCAATGCCCACGGGGAGAAATGATGGTGTCTGTAAGTGTGACATAGCCTATTTAAAACAAGTTTGTAGTTTTGTTTAGCATTTTATTAGAATTATTTGTTCTCTTTTAGGCCTAATCAATAATTCATTGAATCTTGCTTATTGACAATGTTTGGCGTGTCCATGATCAGCCATAATGTAATTTACAGCAGGCCTAGCCCCTATATCAGTGTGAATGCAATTGAAGGCATGCAATTACTTAGAACAATGTGGACTGCAAATGGGTTCAAGTTAACCTATTTAGCAAAGTTCTACATTTTTACTTAGCAAAGGCTTACATTTTGTTATTTCATTTCTGTAAGCCATTTAATAAACTATAATGGACTAACATTGGAATTGGAGTTGATTCCAAGGCAATACATAAAAGGCTGTAAATATACAACTTGGCGCAACCACATATTTCACCAGGAAGCACGTTCTGATTGGCCAGTGAGGGGCTAAGCCCTCGTTCTGATTGACCAGTGAGGGGCCAAGCCCTCATTCTGATTGGTCAGTGAGGGGTCAAGCCTTTGACACACCCACAACTTGTTTATTCATCAAAACCCAGCCCTTTCGCACCAACGCTTTCCCATTGGTTCTTGGTGGTGTGTATAGAGCGTTGAGGCCTGAGGTGCTTTCCCATTGGTTCTTGGTGGGGTGTATAAAGCGTTGAGGCCTGAGGTGCTTTCCCATTGGTTATTGGTGGGGTGTATAGAGCGTTGAGGCCTGAGGTGCTTTCCCATTGGTTCTTGGTGGGGTGTATAGAGCGTTGAGGCCTGAGGTGCTTTCCCATTGGTTATTGGTGGGGTGTATAGAGCGTTGAGGCCTGAGGTGCTTTCCCATTGGTTCTTGGTGGGGTGCATAGAGCGTTGAGGCCTGAGGTGCTTTCCCATTGGTTATTGGTGGGGTGTATAGAGCGTTGAGGCCTGAGGTGCTTTCCCATTGGATCTTGGTGGGGTGTATAGAGCGTTGAGGCCTGAGGTGCTTTCCCATTGGTTCTTGGTGGGGTGTATAGAGCGTTGAGGCCTGAGGTGCTTTCCCATTGGTTATTGGTGGGGTGTATAGAGCGTTGAGGCCTGAGGTGCTTTCCCATTGGTTCTTGGTGGGGTGTATAGAGCGTTGAGGCCTGAGGTGCTTTCCCATTGAATCTTGGTGGGGTGTATAGAGCGTTGAGGCCTGAGGTGCTTTCCCATTGGATCTTGGTGGGGTGTATAGAGCGTTGAGGCCTGAGGTGCTTTCCCATTGGTTCTTGGTGGGGTGTATAGAGCGTTGAGGCCTGAGGTGCTTTCCCATTGGTTCTTGGTGGGGTGTATAGAGCGTTGAGGCCTGAGGTGCTTTCCCATTGGTTATTGGTGGGGTGTATAGAGCGTTGAGGCCTGAGGTGCTTTCCCATTGGTTCTTGGTGGGGTGTATAGAGCGTTGAGGCCTGAGGTGCTTTCCCATTGGTTCTTGGTGGGGTGTATAGAGCGTTGAGGCCTGAGGTGCTTTCCCATTGGTTCTTGGTGGGGTGTATAGAGCATTGAGGCCTGAGGTGCTTTCCCATTGGTTCTTGGTGGGGTGTGTGGAGCGTTTACACACCTTTTTTTTAGGTGTGCTCCACATGTACTGCTCCACATGTATGAAACATGCTTGTCTATTTAGCACACAGTATACAGGTGTACTGTGGAACAGTTTAATACAGCATGCTTGTCCATTTAGCACACAATATACAGGTGTACTGTGGAACAGTATAATACAGCATGCTTGTCCATTTAGCACACAATATACAGGTGTACTGTGGAACAGTATAATACAGCATGCTTGTCCATTTAGCACACAATATACAGGTGTACTGTGGAACAGTATAATACAGCATGCTTGTCCATTTAGCACACAGGTGTACTGTGGAACAGTTTAATACAGCATGCTTGTCCATTTAGCACACAATATACAGGTGTACTGTGGAACAGTATAATACAGCATGCTTGTCCATTTAGCACACAGTATACAGGTGTACTGTGGAACAGTTTAATACAGCATGCTTGTCCATTTAGCACACAGTATACAGGTGTACTGTGGAACAGTTTAATACAGCATGCTTGTCCATTTAGCACACAGTATACAGGTGTACTGTGGAACAGTATAATACTGCATGGTTGTCCATTTAGCACACAGTATACAGGTGTACTGTGGAACAGTTTAATACAGCATGCTTGTCCATTTAACACACAGTATACAGGTGTACTGTGGAACAGTATAATACAGCATGCTTGTCCATTTAGCACACAGTATACAGGTGTACTGTGGAACAGTATAATACAGCATGCTTGTCCATTTAACACACAGTATACAGGTGTACTGTGGAACAGTATAATACAGCATGCTTGTCCATTTAACACACAGTATACAGGTGTACTGTGGAACAGTATAATACAGCATGCTTGTCCATTTAAAACACAATATACAGGTGTACTGTGGAACAGTATAATACAGCATGCTTGTCCATTTAGCACACAATATACAGGTGTACCGTGGAACAGTTTAATACAGCATGCTTGTCCATTTAGCACACAATATACAGGTGTACTGTGGAACAGTATAATACAGCATGCTTGTCCATTTAGCACACAGTATACAGGTGTACTGTGGAACAGTTTAATACAGCATGCTTGTCCATTTAGCACACAATATACAGGTGTACTGTGGAACAGTATAATACAGCATGCTTGTCCATTTAGCACACAGTATACAGGTGTACTGTGGAACAGTATAATACAGCATTCTTGTCTATTTAGCACACAATATACAGGTGTACTGTGGAACAGTATAATACAGCATGCTTGTCCATTTAGCACACAGTATACAGGTGTACTGTGGAACAGTTTAATACAGCATGCTTGTCCATTTAGCACACAGTATACAGGTGTACTGTGGAACAGTATAATACAGCATGCTTGTCCATTTAGCACACAGTATACAGGTGTACTGTGGAACAGTTTAATACAGCATGCTTGTCCATTTAGCACACAGTATACAGGTGTACTGTGGAACAGTTTAATACAGCATGCTTGTCCATTTAGCACACAATATACAGGTGTACTGTGGAACAGTATAATACAGCATGATTTACAGTGTACTGTGGAACAGTATAATACAGCATGCTTGTCCATTTAGCACACAATATACAGGTGTACTGTGGAACAGTATAATGCTTGTCCATTTAGCAGGTGTACTGTGGAACAGTATAATACAGCATGGTTCTCTGGACAATGGGGTCTAGTCTTATGTTCAGGGTTGAATCCTGCTTGTCAGCACTGGATTAATGGAAGGTCATTTTTATACTTTGAGTTATTACTGTTATGAAGTAGAAAAGGGAATAAGTATTATCAGTAATTAGTTTTGATCTAGCTATTTGTTTCATGTTGTCAGACAAGGATGGAAGTGAGTAGGGGGATTTCTTGTAATCTCCTCCCATCCAATAGACAGAGTTGTGGTAATGAAAGCCAACATCACAGACTAGCAGGCAGAGTGAGAGATGGCATTTTAACTAGACCAGCTCCATCCCTGGACCTGGGGGATGGTTAGAGTTCTGATGTCTTCATTTACATGAGTGAGGTTAAAAGCTGGAAAACAATCCAGACCTTTTGCGTACCTACATTTTTTTTAAAGAAAGTTCTGCAAAAAGTTCATCACACCACTTGAAGCCCCATCTTTGTAAAAAGGTCTTTGATATTCTAACTTTTATTTTAAATGAGCCTGAGTTGTTTGTGCTCTTTGAAAGGGTGACGCTCCTCTTTGATGGGAGAAATAATGATATGCATGCCTGCCTGAAAAATGGCTAAAAGTACATTTTAACACATCAAAATTTAGCACTTTAAAAAGCATTAAAATCAGCCAAGCGATTAATAATTCACTCATACCTGTGGTGCTCAGGAAGAGTCCTCGCATTAGCATTCCTGCTTTTTGAAAGGCATGCCATTTGATACAAGCATATTCAATTCCTTTCCTCCCCTCTGTCAGTCACTAATCACCAAATAAGTGTGTTTCTGTGTTTTCACAAAGGAAAGATGTGCTTGCATATGAAAAATGTACAGCTTCCCAGCAGCTTATTAGAACCGCTTAGTTAAAAATAGCGTGTGCATTAGGAAACCAGGTCTGAGTTTCTGTTTGATGTCGGTGAAGAGGTGGGTGGGTGGAGAAGGTGGAGGGGTGGAGGGATGGGGGGACGGCTGTGTTGTCAGTGAAGCGGTGGGTGGGTGGAGAAGGTGGAGGGGTGGAGGGATGGGGCTGTGTTGTAAGTGAAGAGGTGGGTGGGTGGAGAAGGTGGAGGGGTGGAGGGATGGGGAGACGGCTGTGTTGTCAGTGAAGAGGTGGGTGGGTGGAGAAGGTGGAGGGGTGGAGGGATGGGGGACGGCTGTGTTGTCGGTGGAGAAGGTGGATGGGTGGAGGGATGGGGGGACGGCTGTGTTGTCAGTGAAGAGGTGGGTGGGTGGAGAAGGTGGAGGGGTGGAGGGATGGGGGGACGGCTGTGTTGTCGGTGGAGAAGGTGGAGGGGTGGAGGGATGGGGGGACGGCTGTGTTGTCAGTGAAGAGGTGGGTGGGTGGAGAAGGTGGAGGGGTGGAGGGATGGAGGGACGGCTGTGTTGTCAGCTGAGAAAGGAGACGGGAGCGCTAGTTTAATGGAAGGTCGCTTTTTCTCCTCTATGTTTGTATGATTGATGGCCACAGCGCCTATACAGAGACCCTCTGTAACCCTGTATGAACAACAGCACAGAGAAACACAGAATGCATTTGGTAAACAGAGGCATGCTTGTTGTGGCTGATGATTGTCTCAGGGTGTCTGAGACGGCAGACAACACACCATTGCTGTTTGTTGGACTAGACTGTGAGGGACTGAGCTAACCTGTGTTTTAAAGGACTGTCTGAAAAGTGTTTCGTCTCCCGCTGTCTGATGGCGTGCCGCTCTCCCAAGGACCGTCGTTAGAACTATTGAAGTGTTTCGTCTCCCGCTGTCTGATGGCGTGCCGCTCTCCCAAGGCCCGTCGTTAGAACTATTGAAGTGATCCGTCTCCCGCTGTCTGATGGCGTGCCGCTCTCCCAAGGCCCGTCGTTAGAACTATTGAAGTGATCCGTCTCCCGCTGTCTGATGGCGTGCCGCTCTCCCAAGGCCCGTCGTTAGAACTATTGAAGTGTTTCGTCTCCCGCTGTCTGATGGCGTGCCGCTCTCCCAAGGCCCGTCGTTAGAACTATTGAAGTGTTTCGTCTCCCGCTGTCTGATGGCGTGCCGCTCTCCCAAGGCCCGTCGTTAGAACTATTCAAATCAAATCAAATCAAATTTATTTATATAGCCCTTCGTACATCAGCTGATATCTCAAAGTGCTGTACAGAAACCCAGCCTAAAACCCCAAACAGCAAACAATGCAGGTGTAAAAGCACGGTGGCTAGGAAAAACTCCCTAGAAAGGCCAAAACCTAGGAAGAAAGCTAGAGAGGAACCGGGCTATGTGGGGTGGCCAGTCCTCTTCTGGCTGTGCCGGGTAGAGATTATAACAGAACATGACCAAGATGTTCAAA
Organism: Oncorhynchus gorbuscha; assembly: GCF_021184085.1. Classification (NCBI taxonomy): domain Eukaryota; kingdom Metazoa; phylum Chordata; class Actinopteri; order Salmoniformes; family Salmonidae; genus Oncorhynchus; species Oncorhynchus gorbuscha. Next base: position 18,897 of record NW_025745956.1, on the reverse strand, counting down.
TGTTCATAAATGACCAGCATGGTCAAATAATAATAAGGCAGAACAGTTGAAACTGGAGCAGCAGCACAGTCAGGTGGACTGGGGACAGCAAGGAGCCATCATGTCAGGTAGTCCTGGGGCACGGTCCTAGGGCTCAGGTCCTCCGAGAGAGAGAAAGAAAGAGAGAATTAGAGAGAGCATATGTGGGGTGGCCAGTCCTCTTCTGGCTGTGCCGGGTGGAGATTATAACAGAACGTGGCCAAGATGTTCAAATGTTCATAAATGACCAGCATGGTTGAATAATAGTAAGGCAGAACAGTTGAAACTGGAGCAGGAGCATGGCCAGGTGGACTGGGGACAGCAAGGAGTCCTCATGTCAGGTAGTCCTGGGACATGGTCCTAGGGCCCAGGCCAGTTGAAACTGGAGCAGCAGCATGGCCAGGTGGACTGGGGACAGCAAGGAGTCATCATGTCAGGTAGTCCTGGGGCATGGTCCTAGGGCTCAGGTCCTCCGAGAGAGAGAAAGAAAGAGAGAAGGAGAGAATTAGAGAACGCACACTTAGATTTACACAGGACACCGAATAGGACAGGAGAAGTACTCCAGATAAACAAACTGACCCTAGCCCCCCGACACATAAACTACTGCAGCATAAATACTGGAGGCTGAGACAGGAGGGGTCAGGAGACACTGTGGCCCCATCCGAGGACACCCCGGACAGGGCCAAACAGGAAGGATATAACCCCACCCACTTTGCCAAAGCACAGCCCCCACACCACTAGAGGGAAATCTTCAACTACCAACTTACCATCCTGAGACAAGGCCGAGTATAGCCCACAAAGATCTCCGACACGGTACAACCCAAGGGTGGGGGGGGGGGGGGGAGAAAACCCAGACAGGCCGACCACAACAGTGAATCAACCCACCCAGGTGACGCACCCCCCCAGGGACGGCACGAGAGAGCCCCAGCAAGCCAGTGACTCAGCCCCCGTAACAGGGTTAGAGGCAGAGAAATTGAAGTGTTTCGTCTCCCGCTGTCTGATGGCGTGCCGCTCTCCCAGGGACTGTCGTTAGAACTATTGAAGTGTTTCGTCTCCCGCTGTCTGATGGCGTGCCGCTCTCCCAAGGCCCGTCGTTAGAACTATTGAAGTGTTTCGTCTCCCGCTGTCTGATGGCGTGCCGCTCTCCCAAGGACCGTCGTTAGAACTATTGAAGTGTTTCGTCTCCCGCTGTCTGATGGCGTGCCGCTCTCCCAAGGCCCGTCGTTAGAACTATTGAAGTGTTTCGTCTCCCGCTGTCTGATGGCGTGCCGCTCTCCCAAGGCCCGTCGTTAGAACTATTGAAGTGTTTCGTCTCCCGCTGTCTGATGGCGTGCCGCTCTCCCAAGGCCCGTCGTTAGAACTATTGAAGTGTTTCGTCTCCCGCTGTCTGATGGCTGTGCCGCTCTCCCAAGGCCCGTCGTTAGAACTATTGAAGTGTTTCGTCTCATCCTTGCCATACAACCATTGGAACTTGGTGTGGAGACGTTGTTCCCTTTATAAGTGACAGTCACTATCAGGCAGGCAGCATTAGCGGAGGCAGAAGAAAGGAATCTTCCCTTTTAAAGCTACTGTCAATCTTATTTCCCTTTTTAGTGCCACGGCGCTTCAAAATTCATTAAAGCCATTTAGAAATGCATGTGTATTCTGCATGTCTTCTCCTGCTGAAAGATTTCTTCAATATGCCGCTCACACAGGTGAACACACACACCAGACTTTGTAATGATTTTCCATGAGGGAGGGATGACATACAACCACAAGTTTAGTTTGTACATTGAATTCATTACTTATTTAAACAATAAGTGAATGTTGGCAGAAGCTGTGATTTAGCCAACTTCCCCAATATGCTATCCAGGGGTCGTTTCTAATGCGGCCAATGAAATATTTATAAATGGCCAGCCCTGAGCCTTGCTCCTCTTCTACTCACGCTTTGTTCACCTAGTTGAGGCAGCATTAGTGAAATGGAGGGGTTCTGCTCCGGAAGGCAAGGGGAGCTGTACCTCGATTAGAGCAGGACAGTATTAATGCAGGAGCTGAATACACAGGGGTGGAGGTAGGAGAAAGGTAGAGGAGGAGGGGAGAGGACGGGGGGGGGGCAGAAAGAGGAAAGAGGGATTGTTAATACACTTAAGGGCTAGGAGGAATGGCCACAATATGATTTGACATGCTTAACATAAATGTATGGGAAGGGTTTGTATTGTGGTGTATATGGAGAAATGGGAGGGAGGGGTGCAGTGTGTGTGTGTGGGGAGGGAGACAGTGGGGGTTGCAATCTTCTGCAATTGAGGTTTATGAATAATTCCTCTCATACCCTCTTCCTGACTTTCAAATGATGGGAGCTGGAGCGAGGGAGGGGGGAATGATATTACAGCGTGGGGTCATCCGCATTCTGTCACCGGCAGAGCACCCAACCAAATTGGTCCCATCTCTTTTCCCTTAAATGTTTACTTTTACCTATGAATCTCTGTGATTGGATGAGTGTGGAGGAGCCCGGTGCTGTGAGTGTGTGTATGGTTGTGAGTGTGTGTGCACATGTGTGGGTTGGTTGGTTTGTATGTGTAGATTTGTGTGTGTGTGTGTGTGTGTGTGTGTGTGTGTGTGTGTGTGTGTGTGTGTGTGTGTGTGTGTGTGTGTGTGTGTGTGTGTGTGTGTGTGTGTGTGTGTGTGTGTGTGTGTGTGTGTGTGTGTGTGTGTGTGTGTGTGTGTGTGTGTGTGTGTGTGTGAAGGGAAATTAGACGACGGATGCATCTCTGTCAGTGCCGTGAACATTAGCAACCCCTGGATGCAGAGGAGTGATACTGCAGGCTGAACATATAATGGCCTGTGCTCTCTGGTCTTGGGAGTGGTGTGCGGCTCACACTGGAACGCACACATATGGGGATGTGGTAGCTCTCAACTCTAGTTTTAGTAGTTGTCAGAAATGCTGTGCTGGCCTGTAGGGTAAGGTTAGCAATAGACAGTGCTCATTGTTTTTTAAATCTCATATTTTCACATGTTTTAACGGCTCAGCCTAAGGAATGTATCATACCAATGGTCTATTGCTTTACCCCCCTTGAGTTCTAACAATGTGCAACTGTTATCCCATGAAGTCAGAGAAGAGCAAATTTGTTTTGACATATTCATATCATGTCCTTTGAGTGCTTGTCATCCCTCAAATTAGAATTCCCTTTGTCTTTGAAGATTATAGACCATAAATTGTCCTTGTTTGTGAGCCAACTCCCTGAAAAATCAGTGTTTATGAGTTGTACTGCTATAGTGTAATGGCCCAGCCGTGTTGCTGCTGCTACTGCCTCTTTGCCGGCCTGGTGAGCGGGGAGGAGTGTCCTTTAAAGGTGAACGCTATGTCAGCCGCCTGCTCAGTGGCCTGAAGATTAATAACGCGGACACTAATTACTATCTCCTTTTAATTTCTTCATTTTAAATGTGTCTTTGTTGCAGTCATGCCTGTAGGCCTATATAAACCACTCTCTTCTTTTCCCATGCAGTGTGGAGCTGGTTTTTCATTTAATAAAAGTCAGGGTTATCCACCAAGGATACTGAGGAATGATGAGCCTCGATATAGAGTCGCTTTGGCGTGGGGCTTTGGTTGTAATTTTCTTTATTTGAAATTAATTGATACGGAGTAATTACCTGAGAAATATGAGGTGAAGTGGAATATAGCCCTTTGTCGCTCAGGGCTCTAACATGGCCTGTAGATTAAAAAAGACAGGCAGAAAGGGGAGGGGAAAAGAGAGATCATATTCAGTTATTGTTAGCATATGCATTAAAAGTGAATGACTTGTAGCACTGGGGAGTTGAACCTGCTTCTCCATATTAATGGTTAAATTGCTGAGGGACTAGAGGCGAGTGAAGAGCAGAGGGACATGGGGAGAGAGAGCTTCAGTAATTTGGCCCTGTGAAGTGTGGAGTGTGAGGAGGGTTAGTGGGGAGGGGGTGAGGAGGAGACGGGGTGGAGGGAGTTCCAGTACAGTAGATGGCTGTGAGTGTCCCTGAATGATCAGGCCATTGTGGGAAGGGATTGTGAGAGGGGTGGTTGTGGGTAGGAAGCGGCTGGGCATGGGCCCAGGGCAGAGTGGTGGGTATCAGGCAGTAGGGCCATATGGCCTGGCTCCATTGCAGCCGAAACTGTGGCTTATGTTTTTACGGCCGGAGGCTTCTGCGTTCCGAGGCAGGGCTGGGTCTGCAGACAGGATAGGGCCAGTCGGTAGAAGGGGAGGAGCTGTTGACCACATGCATCCTTTTCCCAGGCCTCCTGGGGGACAGTGTCCATACTGATGGTCAAGATTCTCCAGCCAGTTGTGAGAGAAGAGGGCACCACCAGGCCTAACATCCCAGACCCAGACACCCGCCACAGGGAATCATTCTCTCCCCCTTTCTTCTTCCTCTCCTCTCCATCCTGTTAGCTCCATCCTGTTAGCTCCAACTCGTGGAATATCCCTTCCCAAGGACGTAGAGGCAGATCAATGACACAATGGCAGCTGTGATTGCATTCCTCGAAGATTTCAATGGCAGAAGACCTGTTGTGTTAATTCAGCCTGGCTTATGTCGGTCACTCACTTCAGCTGCCATCTTTTTCCCCCCTTGAAAGCACAACAAGGCTGTGATTGCTCCAGAGACCAGGCTGTGTGCTGACAGCCCCCTCGCTGCAGCCTGAGTAATGCAGCCCAGCCCAGGGAGGTGAGACAAGGTGCCAAAGTCCAATTCACTTACGGGACTCAACAGCACAAAAGCCCCTGGTTTACGGAAAAGGCCCATGAATTAATAATCACCTAATTGACTCTTAAGGGTTCTTTCCCTCCTGCTATACCTTTTGTGCTCTCAGATGAAAGTCCACTCTGTGTATCTGTCAGAGTTGGTTTGGGCTGGATGTGAGGCGGGTGTGTAATGAGCGGAGAGGAGAGGTCAGGGTCACACACAGGGTCCTCTCAGTCAGAGAGGTCACTGGGGAGGCCCCACAGTGATCCACATGTATGGATGAAGCCCTAAAGATGAACCCAGCCCCTCTGATGACAAACTGATTCACACCCTATCACAGGTGAGCTACATATACAATTCCAGGACAAGGTCACACAGGGACTCCATATATGAAAGCACAGAATGTCCTCCAATGGTAATTTGACAAAGAGAGACAGCGAGATTTGAATATTAAAGAACTTGACATCCTTGATTGCCATTTTATGCGGCATATTAAACTTGAAATTGCCTCCCAAGGGCAGGCCAAAAGAAGTGGGACTTTAGAGAGCAATAGAATTCACCTTACTGTACGCTTTCCCTCCAACTGAACCCAATGCCTTTCATAGCCAGAATGTGGCTGTGTGCTGAGCCCAGTGCACATGAATTACAGTGTGGATCCTGGAGGAGGCAGAGCCCATGTTCTGCTCCTAGCCCCTGTTAATGGATATGGTCGGTCCCGATGCTTGGCCACGTTCTTACCAGCCCAACCATGCCACGCTCAGACCGCACACGCCGCTAAAATCCCCTCACCCTCGGTTTTTATCAGCCTCCTTTTCGTTCCGGTATGTTCCCAGGCTCGCACTGTGTTGGTCTCTCTTTTTTTCTCTTCACTTGACAACGAAAACAGGATACGGTAGCTGGACTTTAGTCACAGGGCTGGTGGCAGGAGTGGACGGTTTGGATTCTTAGGAGAGAGCGATTGATCAGATTTATGGACTCCTAACAGGCCGTGACGAGGTAAGGCTGTGCCCTGAACAAGCCTTCCCACTCCGCTCTCAGACTCTGTCTCTCTCTCTCTCTCTCACACACACACACACACACACACACACACACACACACACACACACACACACACACACACACACACACACACACACACACACACACACACACACACACACACACACACACACACACACACACACACACACACTGTACATGTACACTCACATGCATTATACACTGGTAGACCCAGGCAGCTGCTGGTTATTGTTACAGGGTTTCTTGCGTATTATTTAATATATGTATAAAGTGTGTTGGCCTCGGGACTCCATAGCCCATGCATAATGTTGTCCATTACTCCAGCCTGATTGATCATATCAGCCTCATTGAAGACTGTTGTCCAGTAACGCTGCAGGCTTCAGCTGCTTCCCCTTCTCCAGCTGTTTGCCCTGTACTGAAGGCCTGGTCACATATGAGCATTTATAGTCTTTATGTGTGAGGATTTCCACCCTGATACTGACCAGTTAGAGTCTGATAGCTGCTTAGCAAGGCAGCAAGGACCTGGTCTGGTAGGAGGGTTTACCTCAGTCTTTTAACACGAGGGGGGGACTACCACCAGAGAGTGAGTGGGCCAGGAAAGAGAGGAGGAGTGAGGACAGGGGGCAGTGAGTGAAGAGGCAGTGAAGTGGAGTGAAGTGGAGGAGGAAGTGGTGAGGACGGTTCATGACTGAGAGGTTAATGTCAGGGAATGGGGAGGTGCCTTTGTTTAACATTTCCTTTGTTTATTGGTTGATGTGTTTAATGGGATTGTGTCTGACTGGACCTAATAGGGCCTCCCTGGCCAATCCCAGTGTCTCTGGGAGATCTAGCAGGCTGCTCTGACCAAAGCCAAGGCAGGGCCCCACTGGGTAATCAGCTCAGCTGCCCCCGGCCTGATTGGAGCTGACATTTTAATGTCTGGAGCAGGAGCGTGGTCAGCCCTGTTTAACCTGACCCCCCCCCTAACCCCCTCGCCCCCTTCCCAATGCCCCCTGTTCTCAATTTGCCCTTCCAGGACTGTACAAATCAGGCCAAATTTAACTCTTTATGGCCTTGTTAAGGGCCGGCAAGACACCTCCTTAAGTTTCACAGTGAATTCTTTCCGCTGGCGGCGGGGCACTGTGGTGCTCTGGCTCCCCCACGCCGGCTCCGTGTGGATTTAGCTCCTTTACGAGCGCCGGCTTAGCTGAGTATTTTTACTCAGCTGTGATTCTTTTCTGTTTGCCGCTCCCATTTTGTTTGGCTTTATTTCTCTCTCTCTTGTCTGCCCCCCTCCCTCTCTTTCTCTCCCTCTCTCTCTCTTGTCTGCCCCCCTCCCTCTCTTTCTCTCCCTCTCTCTCTCTTGGGTTTCTTACAGGGAGTGCTCTCCTCTCTGGTTAGCTGAGCAGAAGCTTCTTGTTGTGGGGCCTGGCTCAGTGGAGACGGAGAGAGACAGGGAGCGGGATGGAGGGAGAATCTGGCTGCATTGTTAATGCTGCTGCAGGTTGAATTAAAAGGATTAGCTGTGTGATACGTCCAGCTGGCTAGTAGAGCAGAGCACACTGGAGTCTGCAGTGATACTAGAGAGGGGGTATTCCTGCCTGAGATGGGCAGGTACCTGTCAATTAGCCGCTATTTACATTTCAGCCTACTGTGTGTACCAAAGCATGGCTGTCTTGTACATCCTGTGGTGCATATGGATGCTAATCAGTAGGCTAATTCCCTATTGAATCCCCCTAAGGGTCTTTGGAAAAAGGTTTTGTTTCTCCTCAAAATACCTGCTCTTTCTAAGAGCTGAATAGCGTGTTGTGGTTGTGAAGCCTGGTGCCCGTGTTGGTTTGTGAAGGGGGGAACCCATGGTTGGGCTGTGAGGCCCTGGGGTGTGAATAAGTCTCTCTATCCACTCTCTCTTTGTCACAGTCCACTTGGCCCGACCCACAAACCACTGGAGGAGGCTTAGCTGGTTACAGAAATTCCAATTAAGTCGAGAGTTGCACTGGCACTCACTTGCTGTGTAGGCACAAAGAGCAGGAGGATTTACCCAAGCGGGGTCAAGCTATAGGTCAGTGTTTCCAGCAGGATTTCAGAGGATATTGGGTCCACAACTTATAAAGCTCTAACTGCCAAGCCAAAGGACCTCACCTCTCCTTCCTCTGTCACTGTTCCTATTTCATTCCTGGCAGAGGAATCCAATGACCCCATCTCTCCTTCCTCTGTCACTGTTCCTATTTCATTCCTGGCAGAGGAATCCAAGGACCTCACCTCTCCTTCCTCTGTCACTGTTCCTGTTTCACCTGGCAGAGGAATCCACCTCTCCTTCCTCTGTCACTGTTCCTATTTCATTCCTGGCAGAGGAATCCAAGGACCTCACCTCTCCTTCCTCTGACACTGTTCCTATTTCATTCCTGGCAGAGGAATCCAAGGACCCCACCTCTCCTTCCTCTGTCACTGTTCCTATTTCATTCCTGGCAGAGGAATCCAAGGACCTCACCTCTCCTTCCTCTGACTTCGTTCCTATTTCATTCCTGGCAGAGGAATCCAAGGACCTCACCCCTCTTTGGTAGCAATTTTAACAGAAATGTATTTTGATGAGGAGCAAGCTTATGTGGTCATTGATCATGAGTGCTTTGAAAGCGAAAATCCAATTTCTTGCTCCCTTCTCAACCAGTCCACAGCCACCTCAGCAGTATATATGGCATTGCCTAGCATGACAGTCTGTTTTGATAATTGTGTGAATTGGTGAAATTGAAATTACAGTTGGGAATTGATGAGGTTTACATCTCTTGATGAAAGTCTGAGTGAATCTACTGCCACTTATAGTAGGCCCTCTTGCTAGCTAATTGGATGTACTGTCTCAATGGGGACCATTCTACCATTGTTGACAATAACAATCTGTGCTAATGTTATGCAACTATTTATAGATGGTGTTATTTCTATCATAGCTGTGTAAATGGAACCATATAAAAAGAGGTGTGAATGAATACACACCTCTCTGTTAGTCAGAGCTGGGTACCTGTATAAGAGCAGATGTAAAAGAGTACCTGGGAGAAACTAAGTAAAGAAAACGGTCACATTTGAAGTTGAACTGAGGACGGACCTCGTTACCGTAATGCTGGAGTGCGAGGAGATGTTTGCCTCGTCTCAAGTTTGGTGAATCCCTCATCTCCAGCGCCACTTCAAATGGAAAATCTGAGGTAGAGAGAAACCTAAAGCTGCCCAATGTGACAAACTAATGTTTTGATTAGCCATATGTGGCGCTGTCTGGTGTCCTAACGATCCAACATGGGGAGAGAGAGTCCGTCAAACATATCTTGGCTGTGTGTTGCTGCATTGGCATGGCAGGAGAATTATGCAGACTGGTGGTTTGGATGTGGAGCTGTGGGTTGGCTGATCAACTGCTTCCCTGCCCAAGTCCCATTAAACGTGGTTATATCACATTGAAGAAAGACATTTCAAAGCCCTTTATGCACACTTATTGATTGACTTGTTCTCTGGTTGCCAAGTCTTCACCTTGCTTTGATGAGTCTGCTTCTCTTCTCTTCTCTTCTCTTCTCTTCTCTTCTCTTCTCTTCTCTTCTCTTCTCTTCTCTTCTCTTCTCTTCTCTTCTCTTCTCTTCTCTTCTCTGCCCTGTGTGTGTGTGTGTGTGTGTGTGTGTGTGTGTGTGTGTGTGTGTGTGTGTGTGTGTGTGTGTGTGTGTGTGTGTGTGTGTGTGTGTGTGTGTGTGTGTGTGTGTGTGTGTGTGTGTGTGTGTGTGTGTGTGTGTTTGTGTGTGTGCGTAGCAGGATCCAGCCAGTCAGAGAGGGACCAGACAGACTCCCCGAACCCCTCTAAGAGGCCCTCCTCACGGTCAGGGGCCACAGGGAGCCCCCTCTCCTCCAAGCGTCCGAGGACAGCTGAGAAGAGTGCTGCTGCGGAGCAGGTAACAGCCCACTCCTTCTGCTCTATCTTTAACACACAGCCTGCTGCCACTTTCAGAAGTTGGTTTCTTAAATTATAGAGGATGGTCATATTAAGACTCACTATTCTAACTATTTGAACTTGCCAATCAACTCAAGGTTATCCCAATTACCATGTCCTCATTATAAGCAGTAAAACTTACACATTAATTGAGAAAAGGAATGTAAAGACATAGCTACTTCTAAGCATTTTTCTTAAAGACATTTGAATAAAGACGGCCTTTTTGCATAATGCATGATTTTTTGGAAATCTCCTTAAAATGAGTTTTGCTTTCCTGCTGCAGTTGCATTGCTAATTTTGCAAAAGGTGGAAAACCAATATAGTATTTGACAGATGAGAGAGCTTTGAAGTGTGTGCCAGGACTGCTGCTCTGCGTATTGCCTAGTGGTCCATGATCAGAGGGACCTGCCTGGTAGAGACACAGAGGGCAACACTCCTCCATTCATTCTCCCATTCCAATTCCTCTCTCTCACAAAGCAGACCTACAGCTCTCCATCTCACCTCATTAACCTCCCTGTGCTCCTCTCTCCCCTCTCTCCTCCTTTCCTCCAGATGTACCAATGTCCCTACTGCAAGTTCAGCAACACGGACCTGAACCGCCTGAGAATGCACGTGATGACGCAGCACTCTGTCCAGCCCATGTTCCGCTGCCCGCTCTGCCAGGACATGCTGAACAACAAGATCCATCTGCAGTTCCACCTCACACACCTCCACAGCGTGGCGCCCGACTGCGTGGAAAAGCTCATCGCCACGGTACGTTTGTGTGTTTGTGTGTGTTTGTGTGTGTGTCTGTGTGGACTGTGGATACAGTATGTGTAGGCACAGTACTCTTTAGAAATATTTAACCATGGCCCCTGCAATGCTGTTACATACCAATAGTCAGCTCAATTATAAACAAGGAATGCACATTCCCTCAAGCTAAACGAAACCATCCTAAAATATCAATGCCAAGCCTCCTGCACACATCCATCTCTGTAAAATAGGGTGAACACAACTGTTGTTGTAATAATAATGATAATATTTTCATTGCATTTATATAGCGCCTTTCCACCTACAGTAGGTAGTCAAAGAGCTTTACATAGTAGGGTGGGAAATCATCTCTTCCACCCACTTAGGTGATGTACTGCAACCATGTATTACCAGAAGGCTCACCTCACATCAGCTATTGTACAAATACAAAAATGGTGTTTTATAAGCTAAACAGCCGTAAATGGTGTTTTATAAGCTAAACAGCCGTAAATGGTGTTTTATAAGCTAAACAGCCGTAAATGGTTCTGAGATGTTCATGGTAGTTCAGTCTGTAATCCTCTCGCTGGGTTTTCCTGCCCTTTCTTCTGTTGCATTGTGGTCTTTCTGTTTGTGAAGTTACAGGTAGGCACCTGCCTCTGAGATGTGTACATTGATTACTGTTATCCTCCTAATCCATGGCCACTGGATTGCATGGGGACTTCATGACGTCTTTTTTTCAAGGGCCTTTTTAAACACACTGAATACGTTGAGAGGAAAGCACAACACAGGATGTCATTGCTCTGCCACCTAGCCTTTAATACCCAGCCCATCCTGTACTGTATGCATCCTTTACCACATTTATATTAACCATTGTGTCTGTTTAGCCATTTACTTTCTCTGTGGGAAGTGATGAAGAGGCCATGGGAATACGCACAGCCTTTTTGTTGCTCTGCGTGTGTGAGCTTAGCGCATGTAGCGTATGTCTGTACACAAAGGGCCATGCAGGCCGGCTGGCTGGGCCCCATCAGGTCAAGGACCAATGGAGGCCTTAGCTGTGTCTCTTCTCTGCAGCCCAGAGATGACTGTTACTCCCCCTGCCTGCCTGCCTGCCTGCCTGGCTGGCTGGCTGTTTGTAATGGAGCATGTCTCTCCAGTCTTCTCTTCCAAATTGATGACATTTGAAGCTTTATCAAAATACAAAGGAAACTGTTAATTGTGAAATGGCTCCAAGGCATCCCATTGACTCACTGACAGTCAGGTATTATGGGGATCAGCTGCTTTAGCCATATTCTAAGATGCCGTTGTCTAATGTGCCTATGGTCAATGAGCCCTTTATTTGGTCTCATTGTTATCGTAGTCAGTTGAGTGCGGTGGGGAGAGAGAGACAGATAAGTCTGTTGTTTGCTAGATCTTACCTCCCAGTCCATTTATTCTCAGGAGCACATTGATATTCTCTCAGTGTCTGTGATCACCTCAGTGTTGTTCTAAACAAAGGCTTTTATAAACAATATATTCAAGTTATTGTGACACAGATTCATTTAAATGTAATTAATACGTTTTTCCGTTAATGAAATGCAAGTTCAGGCAGTGGAAATATTATTATTCACTATTTCTTTAATCTCACGTGAATAATGAATGCACCAATTTCACAAAGAGACAATAGAGACTGTGTGTCTGTACAATCACTCCTAGCGTTTCCTATACATATCCATACAGAGCAGTACAAAAAACGTAAAGACTAAAGCATGAATATACATTCTGTTAGATATATAGATATAGAGTTAGATATATAGATATATAGTTAGATATAGACTCACACAAATGTAATATCAGTATTTACAACATGGACTCTGTCTACCTCTGCTACATTACCCCAGCAAAAGAGCTCATTTTGTTTTAATCATCATCAAAGGGTTTTATTGGTTTTATTTGCTCTCCTTTGATTTCCTGTAAATTACTGTGCAAATGTTGACGTTTGTTCTCGCCTGTGGAACAGAAATGCTCGCTGGACAATCATTCAGGAGAACGGTGCTTTGCCTAGCTGCCTAGCCATCTTTCTGGCCCAGCTAGAAAGCAAATGGCGAACACTTTAGTATGGAAGGCAGCAGTATTTATATTTTATAGAGATAATAATGCACCGAGCCCCTACAAAGACTCAGGAGAGAACCATAGGTAATATAATGCACATTAAAACCAGCACCTTTTTTTATTTCTACTGGTGGATATAGATGGAACGGTACTCAACTGGTGGATATAGATGGAATGGTACTCAACTGGTGGATATAGATGGAATGGTACTCTACTGGTGGATATAGATGGAACGGTACTCAACTGGTGGATATAGATGGAACGGTACTCTACTGGTGGATATAGATGGAACGGTACTCAACTGGTGGATATAGATGGAACGGTACTCAACTGGTGGATATAGATGGAATGGTACTCTACTGGTGGATATAGATGGAACGGTACTCAACTGGTGGATATAGATGGAATGGTACTCTACTGGTGGATATAGATGGAATGGTACTCTACTGGTGGATATAGATGGAACGGTACTCTATTTTGTTCACATGTGTAGCAGACGAGCCTAATGGTTTCTGAAATAGAAGACTTTTATTTCATGCCGACCGTGCATAAAGATGCACACACTCTCAACCTTCATTTTTATCCACCATGTGCTCCCATCCCCTCTCTCTCACTCTCTCTCCCTCTCTCACTCCCTCTCCCTCACTCCCTCTCTCTCACTCTCTCACTCCCTCTCTCTCCCTCTCTCACTCTCTCTCCCTCTCTCTCACTCTCTCTCCCTCTCTCACTCCCTCTCCCTCACTCCCTCTCTCTCACTCTCTCACTCCCTCTCTCTCCCTCTCTCACTCTCTCTCCCTCTCTCTCACTCTCTCACTCCCTTTCTCTCTTACTCCCTCTCTCACTCTCTCACTCACTCACTCCCTCTCTCTCTCTCTCTCTCTCTCTCTCTCTCTCTCTCTCTCTCTCTCTCTCTCTCTCTCTCTCTCTCTCTCTCTCTCTCTCTCTCTCTCTCTCTCTCCTGCAGCCCCATCCTTCCATTACCCCTCCCTCCGTCTCTCGCTCCCTCTCTCGTCCTCTCTCTCCTCCCTTTCCTCTCTCCTTCTATGTCTCATTTTCTGTCTGTCTAAGATAGGGGTAATGAAAATAATTGTGCTTCATTAATTCTGAGTCTGGCTAGATGATAGCCATTTTGAACTATGTTTGCCAATTAGGCGGTCCAAATGAAAAGTGACCTTGGGATACTCTCTGCTCTTGCCTCTCGTCGTCTAATGAAGAGGTTGTCTAGAAACAGTCCACTTTGTAATGTAAATCGCTGCTGTGTTTTGTATTTGTGGTATTCTCCATGCTGGTTGCATTCATTTGCCACTCTCTGTTTGGAGGAGAGAGAGAAGGGAGAAGAAAACAGAAAGGGAGGAAAATGTCTGAACATTTTCCAGTGAATTTCTGATGAGACTAATCGCACAGTGATGGACTAGAGAATGTTTACTGTTCCACTTAACCCCGGGGCCCTATGCAAACCCGCTGTTGCTTGAGGAGGACTCCGCCTTGTGTAGGACTAGAGTGGGTCTGTTTGTAGCTGTGTGCCATGCTTTGTTCACAGACATGTCCTCATTGTCACTATTTGCTGAACATACTGCCAGTTGCAGACTGACAGAGAGTGTGTTCCTTTTAGAAGCACAGGCCAGACCAAAGGCTAAAATACACAAATATAGACAGAGGCATTTGATTATTTTATGTTTCAGGTGACGAGGTGAATCCATTATGCCTTTATATATCACTCCTGGTGACTTAAGGTTAAATATATGTTGATAAGATTTGACTGATTCTTTTTGAAGAATATGAATATCATGTTAGATAGTAAAGGTCAAAACAGCTATTTGAATTACATTATTCCTTTTCATTTTGTATAGCCTCGTTTGATGTTATCACCCACACATACACATTTAAGTAAAGAGGCAAAGCCAGGATGACCATTGTGGCGTGATAGGAGAGAAGAAGGGTGGTCCATTGCAGTAAAGAGAACCTGAAATGGTAGAGGATTAATAGAGGCACGGAGAGGGGTGGGGAGAGACTGTGGGGAGTAGGGAGAAGGGTGGGGAGAGACTGTGGGGAGTAGGGAGAAGGGTGGGGAGAGACTGTGGGGAGTAGGGAGAAGGGTGGGGAGAGACTGTGGGGAGTAGGGAGAAGGGTGGGGAGAGACTGTGGGGAGTAGGGAGAAGGGTGGGGAGACTGTGGGGAGTAGGGAGAAGGGTGGGGAGAGACTGTGGGGACTAGGGAGAAGGGTGGGGAGAGACTGTGGGGAGTAGGGAGAAGGGTGGGGAGAGACTGTGGGGAGTAGGGAGAAGGGTGGGGAGAGACTGTGGGGACTAGGGAGAAGGGTGGGGAGACTGTGGGGAGTAGGGAGAAGGGTGGGGAGAGACTGTGGGGACTAGGGAGAAGGGTGGGGAGAGACTGTGGGGAGTAGGGAGAAGGGTGGGGAGAAACTGTGGGGACTAGGGAGAAGGGTGGGGAGAGACTGTGGGACTAGGGAGAAGGGTGGGGAGAGACTGTGGGGACTAGGGAGAAGGGTGGGGAGAGACTGTGGGGACTAGGGAGAAGGGTGGGGAGAGACTGTGGGGACTAGGGAGAAGGGTGGGGAGAGACTGTGGGACTAGGGAGAAGGGTTGGGAGAAACTGGGGACTAGGGAGAAGGGTTGGGAGAGACTGTGGGGACTAGGGAGAAGGGTGGGGAGGGACTGTGGAGACTAGGGAGAAGGGTGGGGAGAGACTGAGGAGTAGGGAGAAGGGTGGGGAGAGACTGTGGAGACTAGGGAGAAGGGTTGGGAGAGACTGTGGGGAGTAGGGAGAAGGGTGGGGAGAGACTGTGGGGAGTAGGGAGAAGGGTTGGGAGAGACTGAGGAGTAGGGAGAAGGGTGGGGAGAGACTGTGGGCAGTAGGGAGAAAGGTTGGGAGAGACTGAGGAGTAGGGAGAAGGGTGGGGAGAGACTGAGGAGTAGGGAGAAGGGTGGGGAGAGACTGTGGGGAGTAGGGAGAGGGGAGGAGTGGGTTGGGTTAGGTTAGGTTGGGGTACTGTGAATTGAAATGCGGCGTGGGGAGTGAGGATGATTATTATATTTGGGGAGTTAATTGAAGGAAGGTGACGCAGACAGTGCCTCAACTCCCGACCTCTTCCAATCTCAATTACCGATTATTGTTAAATAGGACCCGCTTAATGAGTGTATTTGATGAATTGTTGTATTTCTTTAAGGGGAAAGAGGGGCTATGAGGGGGAGATATGGGAGAGGAAGAGTGGTGGGGGGAGATAATACGGAGGGAGGTGGCTGTCATTCACCCATGATTGACTTCAACCTTTTGAGAGCAAAGAAAACCTGGCCGCTTCTCTGCACATTTTTAATCAATATTCATTGCTCCTTGAAATGTTCTAATTAAAATGGTAGAAACAAATTAAACCATTGTATAGTGGAAAAATGCATAGCATTCCTCCTGAAACATCATTTTGTTGCATATTTGTTCATACATCTTTATTGAACCTGTTCATGTTTGGATTTATCCATAGTAGCTCTAATTTTGTATTCTTAATGCACCTGAAATAACTCTAACGTAATTGACATTAAACCACTATATTGTGACGTATGCGGGGTTGAAAGGCGTAGAATATTTCCCCAAACTGATAGTGCTTATATTACCCAGAATGCCTATTTTCTGTTCTGGTCCTTATCATTGGAATGGGAGAAACGGAGCGGTCTTCTGGTCAGACTCCGGAGACGGGCACATCGTGCACCACTCCCTAGCATTCTTCTCGCCAATGTCCAGTCTCTTGACAACAAGGTTGATGAAATCCGAGCAAGGGGAGCATTCCAGAGGGACATCAGAGACTGTAACGTTCTTTGCTTCACGGAAACATGGCTCACTGGAGAGATGCTATTGGAGTCGGTGCAGCCAGCTGGTTTCTCCACGCATCGCGCCGACAGAAACAAACATATATCTGGTAAGAAGAGGGGCGGGGGCGTATGCTTCATGGTTAACGTGACGTGGTGTGGCCACAACAACATACAGGAACTCAAGTCCTTCTGTTCACCTGATTTAGAATTCCTCACAATCAAATGTCGACCGCATTATCTACCAAGGGAATTCTCTTCGATTATAATCACAGCCGTATATATTCCCCCCCAAGCAGACACATCGATGGCTCTGAACGAACTTTATTTGACTCTTTGCAAACTGGAATCCATTTATCCGGAGGCTGCATTCATTGTAGCTGGGGATTTTAACAAGGCTAATCTGAAAACAAGACTCCCTAAATTTTATCAGCATATCGATTGCGCAACCAGGGCTGGAAAAACCTTGGATCACTGCTATTCTAACTTCCGCGACGCATATAAGGCCCTACCCCACCCTCCTTTCAGAAAAGCTGACCACGACTCCATTTCGTTGATCCCTGCCTACAGACAGAAACTAAAACAAGAAGCTCCCGCGCTGAGGTCTGTTCAACGTTGGTCCGACCAATCTGATTCCACACTCCAAGACTGCTTCCATCACGTGGACTGGGATATGTTTCGTATTGCGTCAGACAACAACATTGACAAATACGCTGATTCGGTGAGCGAGTTCATTAGAACGTGCGTTGAAGATGTCGTTCCCATAGCAACGATTAATGCGGACTCTCCTTCACTGCAGCTGACGTGAGGAAAACATTTAAACGTGTCAACCCTCGCAAGGCTGCAGGCCCAGACGGCATCCCCAGCCGCGCCCTCAGAGCATGCGCAGACCAGCTGGCTGGTGTGTTTACGGACATATTCAATCAATCCCTATCCCAGTCTGTTGTTCCCACATGCTTCAAGAGGGCCACCATTGTTCCTGTTCCCAAGAAAGCTAAGGTAACTGAGCTAAACGACTACCCCGTAGCACTCACTTCCGTCATCATGAAGTGCTTTGAGAGACTAGTCAAGGACCATACCACCTCCACCCTACCTGACACCCTAGACCCACTCCAATTTGCTTACCGCCCAAATAGGTCCACAGACGATGCAATCTCAACCACACTGCACACTGCCTTAACCCATCTGGACAAGAGGAATACCTATGTGAGAATGCTGTTCATTGACTACAGCTTGGCATTTAACACCATAGTGCCCTCCAAGCTCGTCATCAAGCTCGAGACCCTGGGTCTCGACCCCGCCCTGTGCAACTGGGTACTGGACTTCCTGACGGGCCGCCCCCAGGTGGTGAGGGTAGGCAACAACATCTCCACCCCGCTGATCCTCAACACTGGGGCCCCACAAAGGTGCGTTCTGAGCCCTCTCCTGTACTCCCTGTTCACCCACGAATGCGTGGCCACGCACGCCTCCAACTCGATCATCAAGTTTGCGGACGACACAACAGTGGTAGGCTTGATTACCAACAACGACGAGACGGCCTACAGGGAGGAGGTGAGGGCCCTCGGAGTGTGGTGTCAGGAGCATAACCTCACACTCAACGTCAACAAAACTAAGGAGATGATTGTGGACTTCAGGAAACAGCAGAGGGAACACCCCCCTATCCACATCGATGGAACAGTAGTGGAGAGGGTAGTAAGTTTTAAGTTCCTCGGCGTACACATCACAGACAAACTGAATTGGTCCACCCACACAGACAGCATCGTGAAGAAGGCGCAGCAGCGCCTCTTCAACCTCAGGAGGCTGAAGAAATTTGTCTTGTCACCAAAAGCACTCACAAACTTTTACAGATGCAAAATCGAGAGCATCCTGGCAGGCTGTATCACCGCCTGATACGGCAACTGCTCCGCCCACAACCGTAAGGCTCTCCAGAGGGTAGTGAGGTCTGCACAACGCATCACCGGGGGCAAACTACCTGCCCTCCAGGACACCTACACCACCCGATGTCACAGGAAGGCCATAAAGATCATCAAGGACAACAACCACCAGAGCCACTGCCTGTTCACCCCGCTATCATCCAGAAGGCGAGGTCAGTACAGGTGCATCAATGCTGGGACCGAGAGACTGAAAAACAGCTTCTATCTCAAGGCCATCAGACTGTTAAACAGCCACCACTAACATTGAGTGGCTGCTGCCAACACACTGACTCAACTCCAGCCAATTTAATAATGGGAATTGATGGGAAATGATGTCAAATATATCACTAGCCACTTTAAACAATGCTACCTAATATAATGTTTACATACCCTACATTATTCATCTCATATGTATATGTATATACTGTACTCTATATCATCTACTGTATCTTGCCCATGCCGCTCTGTACCATCACTCATTCATATATCTTTATGTACATATTCTTTATCCCCTTACACTTGTGTCTATAAGGTAGTAGTTTTGGAATTGTTAGCTAGATTACTTGTTGGTTATTACTGCATTGTCGGAACTAGAAGCACAAGCATTTCGCTACACTCGCATTAACATCTGCTAATCATGTGTATGTGACAAATACAATTTGATTTGATTTGGATGCGCTTT